>NW_011494923.1:3375117-3383712 GCF_000754665.1 Bison bison bison | reverse complement strand
GGAGTATAAAGAAAGCTGAGTGCTGAAGAATTGATGCTTTTGAACTGTGGTGTTGGAGAAGACTCTTTCAAGTCCCTTGGACTGCAAGGAGATCCAACCAGTCCATTCTGAAGGAGATGAGCCCTGGGATTTCTTTGGAAGGAATGAAGCTAAAGCTGAAATTCCAGTACTTTGGCCACCTCATGCGAAGAGTTGACTCATTGGAAAAGACTCTGATGCTGGGAGGGATTGGGGGCAAGAGGAGAAGGGGACGACAGAGGATGAGATGGCTGGATGGTATCACTGAGTCGATGGACATGAGTCTGAGTGAACTCCAGGACTTGGTGATGGACAGAGAGGCCTGGTGTGCTGCGATTCATGGGGTCACAAAGAGTCGGACACAACTGAGTGACTGATCTGATCTGATCTGATTCCTGAGCTCAGTACTTCTTTAGTGTTGAAATTTAAACTTTCCTGCCCATTGTTATCTAATGTTTGGAATTGAGATGTAAGTAATAATAATCTTATAGTTTGTCTTGATGACTAAATGAGAGAATATATGAGAAGTAGTTAACACAGTACCTGAAATACAGTAAAAGCTGAATTTCCTCCTATTATTATTAATATTAGTTCACCTACCATCCTCTTAATTAGGTATCCTGTAATCTCTTATTTTTCAAATCCATTGGAAATTTTTTCTCTATCTTCCTCTCCTTCTATACTATAATTTTGTTATTTTATTAAATAAATACTTAATGAGAAATTACTACCAGGTATCAAAAACTGAGATAAATTTATGTTGTATTAATGATGAATAAAATAAAGAACGCTGCTTTCTCAATGACTCTTTAATCAGAGGGAATAATGGTGAACAAATAATAGTTCACCATTTAGTTGAAATAAACAACTAAATATGTATATGAGAATCATTGTGATAGGAAAACTTACTTAAATAAAAGACCCAGTTATTATGAAATGGATAATAATAAGTCTTAGTTTAGCATGAGTAGTCTTAGAAGATCTCTCTGTGGCTCAGATGGTAAAGAATCTGCCTGCAATGTGGGAGATCTGGGATTGATCACTGGGTGGCGAAGCTCCTTGGAGAAGAGAATGGCAATCCACTTTTGCCTGGAGAATCTCATTAACAGAGGAGTCTGGTGGGCTACAATCCATGGGATCACAAAAAGTTGGACACGACTGAGTGACTAACGCTTTCATTTCATTTTCAGGTAACAAAACCATACTAGTAGAAGAGACTATTGGTACAAAATACTCCTATCAGATAATGTTCTCTACACCCTTCATCTGAAAATGTTTTCTCACTCAGTGATCATAAACCCATGCCCTTTCTGATACTCATATTTCAGTTTTCTGATGCCTTTCTTCACTTTTTCTACATTTTTTTAAGGATTTCTCCATCAAATTATTTCATTTTATTTCATTTTAAAAAAATTTTTAGTTCCTATTGTATTTGCCGCTGCTGCTGCTAAGTCACTTCAGTCGTGTCCGACTCTGTGTGACCCCATAGACGGCAGCCCAACAGGCACCGTTGTCCCTGGGATTCTCCAGGCAAGAACACTGGAGTGGGTTGCCATTTCCTTCTCCAATGCATGAAAGTGAAAAGTGAAAGTGAAGTCGCTCAGTCATGTCTGACTCCCAGCGACCCCATGGACTGCAGCCTACCAGGCTCCTCCGTCCATGGGATTTTCCAGGCAAGTGTACCTACTGTATTTACTCAGATGTTATTGGGCTATTGATTACCATCTCTGTGGAACTGACTCCATACTGTATAATTTAAAACTTAGCTATTTTAGTACATTTCAGTTCAATTCAGTCACAGAGTTGTGTCTGGCTCATTGCAACTCCATGGACTGCAGCATGCCAGGTTTCCCTGTTCATTACCAAATTCTGGAGCCTGCTAAAACTCATGTCCATCAAGTCAGTGGTGCTATCCAACCAAATCATCCTCTATCATCCATTCTTAATCCTGCCTTCAATTTTCCCAACATCAGTGTTTTTTCTTCAATAATTTGGTTAGATGCTATCCAACCAAATTATCCTCTATCATCCATTTTTAATCCTGCCTTCAATTTTCCCAACATTAGTGTTTTTTCCAGTGAGTCAATACTTTACATTAGGTGACCAAAGCATTGTAGTTTCAGCTTCAGTGTCAGTCCTTCCAATGAATATTCAGGACTGATTTCCTTTGGGAATGACTGGTTAGATCTCCTTACATTTCAAGGGACTCTCAAGAGTCTTCTTGAACACCACAGTTCAGAAACATGAATTCTTTGGTGCTCAGCTTTCTTTATGGTCCAACTCTCACATCCATAGATGGAAGCTGTGGAAAAACCCTAGCTTTGACTAGACACTTTTGTTGGCAAAGTAATGTCTCTGCTTTTTAATATGCTGTCTAGGTTTTTCATAACTTTTCATCCAAGGAGGAAGTCTCTCTTTAATTTCATGGCTGCTGTCGACATCTGCAGTGATTTTGGAGCCCAAGAAAATAAAGCCTCACTGTTTTCATTGTTTTCCCATTTATTTGCCATGAAGTGATGGGGCTGGATGCTATGATTTGTTTCTTGAATGCTCAGTTTTAAGCCATCTTTTTCATACCCCTCTTTCACATTCATCAAGAGGCTCTTTAGTTCTTCTTTCAGTTCAGTCCATTCACTCAGTCATGTCAAACTATTTGCGACCTAATGGACTGCAGCACACTGGGCCTCCCTGTCCATCACCAGCTCCTGGAGTTTACTCAAACTCATGTCCATTGAGTCAGTGATGTCATCCAGTCATCTCACCCTCTGTTGTCCCCTTCTCCTCCCACCTTCAATCTATCCCAGCATTGGGCCCTTTTCCAATGAGTCATTTATTTGAGTCAGATGGCCAAAGTGTTGGAGTTTCCGCTTCAACATCAGTCCTTCCAATGAACACCCAGGACTGATTTCCTTTAGGATGGACTGGTTGGATCTCCTTGTGGTCCAAGGGATTCTCAAGAGTCTTCTCCAACACCATAGTACAAAAGAATCAATTCTTCGGTACTCAGCTTTCTTTACAGTTTAACTCTCACATCCATACATGACCACTGGAAAAACCATAGCTTTGATTAGACAGACCTTTGTTGGCAAAGTAATGTCTGCTTTTTAGTATGCTCTCTAGCTTGGTCATTATTTTTCTCCCAAGGAGCAAGCATCTTTTAATTTAATGGCTGCTGTCACCATCTGATATTGAAGCCCCCCAGAATAAAGTCTGCCACTGTTTTCACTGTTCCCCCAACTATTTGCCATGAAGTGATGAGACCAGATGCCATGATCTTAGTTTTCTGAATGTTGAGTTTTAAACCATTTTTTTCACTCTTCTCCTTCACTTTCATCAGGAGGCTCTTTGTTTTCTGCCATAAGAGTGGTGTCATCTGCATATCTGAGGCTATTGATATTTCTCCCGGCAGTCTTGATTGCAGCTTGTGTTTCTTCCAGCCCAGAACTTCTCATGATGTACTCTGCATATAAGTTAAATAAGCTTGGTGACAATATACAGCCTTGATGTACTCCTTTTCCTATTTGGAACCAGTCTGTTGTTTCATGTCCAGTTCTAACTGTTGCTTCCTGACTTGCATACAGATTTCTCAAGAGGAAGGTCAGAAGGTCTGGTATTCCCATCTCTTGAAGAATTTTCCACAGTCTGTTACACACAGTAACAAAAACTGATACACACAATCAAAGGCTTTGGCATAGTCAATAAAGCAGAAGTAGATGCTTTTCTGGAACTCTCTTGCTTTTTGGATGATCCAACAGATGCTAGCAATTTGATCTCTGGTTCCTCTGCCTTTTCTAAAACCAGTTTGAACATCTGGAAGTTCATGGTCACATACAGTTGAAGCTTTGCTTGGATAATTTTGAGCATTACTGATTGTGTGGTAATTCGAGTATTCTTTGACATTGACTTTGCTTGGGGTTGGAATGAAAACTGACCTTTTCCAGTCCTGTGGCCACTGCTGAGTTTTCCAAATTTGCTGGCATAATGAGTGCAGCACTTTAATGGCATAATCTTTTAGCATTTGAAATAGATAGACTAGAGTTCAACCAACTCTACTAGCTTTGTTCATAGTGATGCTTCCTAAGGCCCGCTTGACTTCTCATTCCAGGATGTCTGGCTCTAGGTGACTGATCACGTCATTGTGGTTATTTGGGTCATTAAGATCTTTTTTTGTATAGCTTTTCTATGTATTCTTGCCGTCTCTTCTTATTATCTTCTGCTTCTGTTAGACACATGTAACTCTCTCTATGCTTTATTGTGCCCATCTTTACATGAAATGTTCCCCTGGCATCTCTAATTTTCTGGAAGAGATCTATGGTCTTTTCCATTTCATTGTTTTCCCCTATTTCTTTGCATTGATCACTGAGGAAGGCTCTCCTGTCTCTCCTTGCTATTCTTTGGAACTCTTCATTCAGATGCGTATATCTTTCCTTTTCTCTTTTGCCTTTAGCTTCTCCTATTTTCTCAGTTATTTGTAAGGCCTCCTCAGACAACCATTTTGCCTTTTTGAATTTATTTTTCTTGGAGATGGTCTTGATCACTGCTTCCTGTACAATGTCCCTAACTTCAGTCCGTAATTCTTCAGGCACTTTGTCTGTCGAATCTAATCACTTGAATTTATTCGGTATCTCCACTGTATAATCTTAAGGGATTTGACTTAGGTCATACCTGAATGGTCTAATGGTTTTCCCTACCTTCTTCAGTTTAAGTCTGAATTTGGCAATAAGGAGTTCATGATCTGAGCCACAGTCAGCTCCTGGTTGTTTTTGCTGATTGTATAGAGATTCTCCATATTTGGTTGCAAAGAATAGAATCAGTCTGATTTTGGTATTGACTATCTGGAGATGTCCATTTGTAGAATTGTCTCGTGTTGTTGGTAAACAGTGTTTGCTTTACCAGTGTGTAGCAGTTTGTTATACCAGTTTTTCTCTTGGCAAAACTCTGTTAGCCTTTGCTCTGCTTCATTTGGTACTCCAAAGCCAAACTAGCCTGTGACTGCAGTTATCTCTTGATTTCCTAATTTTGCATTCCAGTCCCCTATGATGAAAAGGACATTCTTTTTTTTTTTTTTTTAATTTATTTCTAGAAGGCATTGTAGGCTCTCATTTTAGAACCATTCAACTTCAGCTTCTTTGGCATTAGATGTTGGGGCATGGACTTGGATTACTGTGATATTGAGTGGTTTGCCTTGGAAATGAACAGAGATCATTCTGTCATTTTTGAGATTACACACAAGTATGCATTTTAGACTCTTTTGTTGGTTATGAGGGCTACTCTATTTCTTCTAAGAGATTCTGGCCCACATTAGTAAATATATTGGTCATCTGAATTAAATTAGCCCATTCCAGTCCATTTTAGTTCACTGATTCCTTAAATATCAGTGTTCACTCTTGCCATCTCCTGTTAGACCACTTCAAATTTACCTTGATTCATGGACCTAACATTCTAGGTTCCCACACAATATTGTTCTTTACACCATCGGACTTTACTTCCATCACCAGTCACATCCATAACTGGGTGTTGTTTTCGCTTTGGCTAGATTTCTTAATTCTTTCTGGGGTTATTTCTCCACTCTTCTCCAGTAGCATATTGGGCACCTCCCAACCTGGGAAGATCATCTTTCAATGTCATATCTTTTTGTCTTTTCATACTGTCCATGGGTTTCAAAGGCAAGAATATTGAAGTGTTTTGCTATTCCCTTCTCCAGTGAACCACATTTTGTCAGAACTCTCACCGTGACCCATCTGTCTTGGGTGGCCCTACATGGCATGGCTCATAGTTATATTGAGTTAGACAAGGCTGTGATCTATGTGTCAGTTTGGTTAGGTTTTTGTGATTTCGGTTTTCATTCTTTCTGCCTTCTGATGGATACTGATAAGAGGCTTGTGGAAGCCCCTCTGATAGGAGAAACTGACTGTGGGGGAATCTGGGTCTTGTTCTGATGGGTGGGGTCATACTCAGTAAATCTTTAATCCAACTTTCTGTTGATGGGTGGGGTTGTGTTCCCTCCCTCTTCCAAAGAACTTAGGCCAGCACTGTTGAATTCAGTGCTCCTGGACATATAGCAGCCCACCTCAACCCATGCCTTCACTGGAGACTCCTGGACACTCACAGGCAAGTCTGGTTCAGTCTATTGTTGTGGCACTTCTTCTTCCTCTTGGCTCCTGGTGTGCACAAGGTTTTGTTTCTGCCCTTCAAGAGTCTATTTCCCCAGCCTGTGGAAGTTCTGTAATCAAATCCTACTGGCCTCCATAGTCAAATTCCCTGAAGGTTCTACTCTTTGCTCAATCCCCAGGTTTGGAATCAGTTTTGGGTCTTAGAAGTTTCTTAATGGTGTGAGAATTTCTTTGGTATAATTGTTCTGCAATTTGTGGGTCATCTGCTTGGTAGCTATATGGTGGGGCTAATGGCAACCCCCTCCAAGAGGGTTTATGTTACACACTTCATGTCCCAGGTCTGCTGCAGCCAGAGCCCCTGTCCCCACGTCAGGCCACTGCTGACCCATGCTTCCATAGGAGACACTCAAACACTCAAAGGCCAGTCTGGCTCAGTCTCTGTGAAGGCTCTGGGTCCTTGTATGCACACCTCTGAGCATCTCTGGCAGGTATGGGTGTCGATTCTAAATGCAATTTCACCCCTCCTACTATCTTGTTGGGGCTTCTCCTCTGCCCTTGGATGTGTGGTATCTTTTTTTAGTGGGATCCAATATTCTCCTGTTGACAGTTGTTCAGCAGTGAGTTGCAATTTTGGAGTTCTCGCAGGAGAAGATGTAAAGTATATACATTTACTGTTAGTAACATTTCAAATTTCTAAAATTCAGTATTTGTTATATATATCCCACTTGAATGCCTCAGTGTTCCTTCATATGCAACATGTTCAAATTTGAATCAATGATCATTTATCCTCTGTAAGTTCTTTTCATGAATAGACAATAATCATCGATAGCAAAGCTAACTATTCAAGTAACCAAGGTACACGCCTCAAGTTATTACTGATCTACTTTTCCTCTTGTTAGTCAATTTCTTTTTTTTCTCCATAATGCATTTTTTTCTTTTTCAGTCTCCATCACATACTACTGATAGATTAAAACTTGTGGTGTTTCCCTGGATTCATGGTCTCCAAAGGAGAAGATTTAACTCCTGGACTTAAGATAGTCTCCGTCACTCAGAGCTTTGTGTAGTAGAAATGTTATCCAAGTGATAGTGACAGAAAAAGAGCTTCTGACATAGACATCAGAAGGGGATAGAACGATTACCTGCCTTGCTAGTTTCAAGCAGGGCATTATATACTTTTGTGCTAACTGTTGAGAATAGGAAAAAGTATCTTGAAGCTGTGAAAATTTTGCCCAGACCCTTTCTCATAACATACATCCTGGGATGATATCAGCACAAGATTAGCCAGAAGGAATGGGTTAACCCAGAATTCAAGGCTGTGGAAGTTTTACCCAGACCTTCTCTCATAACATACGTTCTGAGCTCAAAAAGCATGTCCTTGAACAAGAGATACTACTGCCTATGAGGGCTACATGTCTAAGACAAAAGAATGTGAAAAAGAAAGAATGTTCACCTCCTCCTTAAAGGGACCTTAGGCTTGAACTCCTTATCAACCTGCCTAAGTTAAATCTCTTACTACCAATTGCCTAGCTCAGTAATTTTTTCGTATCTTTCTTTACTAATTATTAGCTCAGCTCCATGTCAGTTTCCACTTGCAAAATTATAGGACTTTCTAACTGAGGTCATTTTTTCCAGTCTACTTAGATAAGATGAAGGACCCCATGACTTGGCCTTACGTGTAATGCCAAATTCAGAACCTATGTCACATCTCTCTGTATCCAGTAAACATGAATGTACTGTCTGTTATTCTCTACACAGCATCCTCTGTTTCATACTTATATGTATATTCTAGTTAGTAGTCTTTTAACCTCTTTTCCTGTTAAATCTTAATCATACTGTAAGAAATTTCATCAGTTTCTTCCATAAAGGATCTTCAATAATTCCTTCTAGGATTGTATAGAAAAAAAATTTACTTACACAGCAATAAAGGAAGCACATGGCAGCTACTCAAGCCTACCATCTACTAAGGTAAACAGAAAATAAAAAAGCTTCTTTATTTAGAGAATTGGTAGTGCGGAATAGAAAGATCAAATCAAATAAAAATACTGACCTCTAGGGAAACATAATTAAGGATATAAAAGAAAGCATACTTTAAACTCTGCATGCTATTTTTAGGCTTTTTGACAATGTAAGACATACATAAAATATTAGTATATTAATAAATAGGAGTAAATATCAGAGAACAAAAACAAACACTTAGAATTTAAAATATGATAAAAAGTCCTTGAATGAGACAGCAGGAAAAGAGACATAAGTAATTGATAATTACTATATAATAGAAGTTGGTAATTACTAGAAATACTAAACAAAGCTTTCAAAAACAAAGAAGGGATGAAAACTTTAGTCTCATAAAATTTCTGAAATACGTTTCTAAATAAAGGATCCTAAAATCCATCTAAATGTGAGAAAATAAGCCCACTACAAAGTACTATCAAACTAACCATCAGAAAAAAAAAAAAAAAAAACC
>NW_011494923.1:3366280-3375017 GCF_000754665.1 Bison bison bison | reverse complement strand
AAAAACCGTGAGAAGACAGACAACTGAGAAATGTCTTGGTGTTTCTGAAGGAAAGTTTGGAGGCTAGAAGACATAGATACAAATCAATTTGTGAGGTTGGAATTACACATTCAGATATTGATGGGTTCACAAATGTGAGCTCCAATACACTCATCCTTACTTCAGGATGTTCTCCAGTAAAGTGAAACAAAAGTCATGAAGTTGGAAGGCACAGAATCTTGAAAAACATTATATCAACTATAAATGCAGTTAAAAAGAAGTCTTAAATGAAGATGGCGTAAACATCCAGCCACTCATATAAACAAAGTGTCTAAAATATTTACACCTAATAGGTGCTTTCAAGCATTGCTTAAAAAGATGAATGTAAAAGGAATAATGTACCAGGAGAATGCAGAGTTCATGAGACAGGATCTAGTATGCTTAGCAGTACAAAAATGTAACTGACTTGAGGATGTGATGATTAAGACACATGCACACTCTTAAACTAAAAACTCAAACCATATCAAAACAAGCAACACAAATAAAGGTTTGTCAAAAATTATTTTTAATGAAACTATGTCATGTCTTTTAGCAAATAATGAACTTAAAAAAATGAATATAGATATTCAGTTAGTATGACTCAGGTTTAACACAATGTATAGGTGAGAAGGAAATGTAATCTTAGTGACATACTTGGCAATATTTAAATAATCATAATATCTTAGTTTTGAATGTAAGAATCAACCAAAGGATAAACAAAATCTTTTAAAATATTTACTGATTTGTTTATTTGGCTGTTAGATTTTAGTTATGGCACCCAGGGTCTTTTTTGCATCATAGGGAATCTTTCCTCGCATCTCACGGTCTCTCTAGTCATGGCTCATGGGAGAGTGCCCAGGCTTAGTAGTTGGAGCACATAGGGTTAGTTGTTCTGTGGCATGTGGGATCTTAGTTACCTGGACACTGATAGAATCTGCGTCCCCTGCATTGCAAAGAGATTCTTAACCTCTGGACCACCAGGGAAGTCCCCTAAACAGAAAGTCTTAATTGTAGCTGCAAGATAGAGTATAAAGAGGTGAGACTTGAGATTGTCAGGAATGGTAGAGCAAAGGACAGAGTTTTAAATATACTTTGCATTAAAGTAGAGACTTAAAGATATTGTCAAAAGTATGTGAAACAAGACAAAAAAGATTCATTACATTAATTAAAACTACTCTCCTAGTAAATGGAAAACTCAAAATATAAATATGAAAGCTGGAAAAGAGGTGGTAAAAGTTAAATATAACTTTTAGATATAAATCAGGATATAACCATATACTGTCCAAATTTGATTTATCAGTAAGGAACTACTAAGTATACTTTCAAGAGTTATGCAGGTAATCATTAGAAGTAAAATAAAAAAGATGTCAAATAATTTACCTCATAGGAGTGGGCAAAGATAGGGAAAGTAGAGTTGTGAGGACACAGCCTTTTTTTTTTTTTTTTTTCCATTAAATCCTTTGTCAAATTTTATTTTTTACCAGGCACATATTTTATTTTGGTGAAAATTCATTTTAAACATATGTCTATATGTTATATATATATTTAAAATTAATTTATGTCTCTCAAAAAGTGTTCTATATCAAAGCAGCATATTTAACTAGACCAATTAATCAATATATAAAGAATTTCAAAATGACAAACTAAGAGAAAGTATCTTCCTAGCCTGGTGTGGATTCTGCTTTTTTATTCAATAGCAGTTACAAATTTGAATGTATATTTAAATCAAACATATATAAATTATAAACCAAGATACAGGGTGTATGTTTCTTTTCTGTTTAGGCATGATTTTTTGTAAGAATAGAATTTGGATAAATGGTGACAACAAATGCTGAGTCTGCAAGAAACAGGATTTATAAAAATATACTTTTATCTCAATGTTTGCTTTGTTCATTTATAAATCGATAGCAATGTCATTTTTGTCTTAGTAATAAATATTTTTTCTGCAATTTATCACTGCAAGTCTAAACATTCAAGAGTACAATTAGTGTTATATAGTTGCCAATAGAAATTTAAATATTAACTCAAATAATTTGATAACAGTTCTTAAAGTCTTGGTTTTTAATGCAGGTTGGATATTTGTATATTATGGATCCAAAAATGAAGGAAAAATAAAACATATCTAAATCTATGTCTAGATAGATATTTTCACATGGGTACTTAGATAACAATTTTTAAAATACATTCAATTACACTCCATTAATTAGATCAAGAAAAATCCTCCACAAATAAACTCTTTTATTAAATTCCAAATAATCAAAATGAAAGTGCAGTTATATTATATACATGTACATGTATGTATATGTAAGGAATAAATAATTGTAAGAGTTATATTGAAAAGCAGAGACACTACTTTGCTTAAAGAGGTCCATATATTCAAAGCTGTGTTTTTTCCATTGGTCATGTACAGACATGAGAATTGAACCGTAAGGAAGGCTGAGCATCAAAGAATTGATGCTTTTGAACTGTGGTGTTGGAGAAGACTCTTGAGAGTCCCTTGGACTGCAAGGAGATCCAACCAGTCCATCCTAAAGGAAATCAGTTCTGAATATTCATTGGAAGGAGTGATGCTGAAGCTGAAGCTTCTATACTTTGGCCACCTGATGCGAAGAGCTGATTCTCTAGAAAAGACCCAGATGCTGGGAAAGATTGAGGGCAAGAAGAAAAGGGGACAACAGAGAATGAGATGGTTGGATGGCATCACCAACTCAATGGACATGAGTTTCAGCAAGCCCTGGGAGATAGTGAAGGACAGGGAAGCCTGGCATGCTGTAGTCCATGGAGTTACAAAGAGTCAGACACACCTAAGCGATTGAACAACAGCAGCAACAACAGTCATAAAGTTGCATTGTAACTGTGGATCATTTCAGAGCATACTTTCCTTCCTAGCAAAATAAATGTAAACCTTCTTTTGTCACACATCCAGCCAGATTCAGTACAGTTTCAAACATAACATATCCCACATTTTAAAATTTCTAAAGAGAGAATGAAGTGTTATTAGGTGTAACTTTCTTTTTTACCTCCATTTAATCAGTTCTCATGATCTTTAGAAATTTTCAAGGTAGTATCATATTAATCTCATTTTCTGAATAGCAGCATTAAGAAGACTACCAATTCTTAAGTTCATTATCTGAAGTATATGTAAGGTAAGTTCTGATCTACAATATCACACTCTCCAAAGTACTACCCCAATGATTTATCCAATTTTTAAGTTAACACAATGTAAGCAACAACTTATACCTTGGAGTAAAGCTTATTTGAGGATAAGTACACAGTTGATGTCCGTAGCTGTTTACATAGCAGTGTTTCTGAATGCAGGAGTGAATTAATGGATTACTATGTGAATACTGTATTCTGTGGTAAATTCTTTGGCTAAAAGGTTGCATTTAAAGGGAAAGAAATAGTTCTTCAATTGCAAGATCACTTAGGTCATATGTTTACTCAAGCTTCCCTGGTGGCTCAGATGGTAAAGCGTCTGCCTGCAATGCGGGAGACCCGGGTTTGATTCCTGAGTTGGGAATATCCCCTGGAAAAGGAAATGGCAATCCACTCCAGCACTCTTGCCTGGAAAATCCCATGGACGGAGGAGCCTGATAGGCTACAATCCATGGGGTGACAAAGAGTTGGACACGACTGAGCGACTTCACTTTCTTTAGGTCATACACATTAGAGAAATATTTCATAATAAAAAATGGACATTATTTTTTGTTCTTATTCGTATAAGGTTTTATATTCTAAATCATACAAGATTTAGAAAAATCTTTTTCTAAAATTTTCAACTTGCTACTCAATAATATCCTTATTTCCAAACTCAGGGTTGTTTATATAATATGATTTAGTTTTTAATTTTTTTCTGGTTTAACTGAATAGAAGTGTTTTTTGCTAATAGATACAGTTGTAAGCTTCTTTAAGGCAATGGGTATTTATATTGTGAATTTGAAGACTAAGAATTTTCTATTTAATCACAGTTAAAATTAGTTTGTGTACCAACTGTCACTAAATGACAGCAACAGAAGTATTCTTACAGAAGACATATAAATAGACAAGAAAACTTAGTACACTTTGAGTATACTGAGACTTTTCTTACTGACAATTCACATTTCAAGTTTTTTTTCAGAAATAAATTCAAATAACTTATGATATTCTGATTCACTGTAACATCGTCCAAAACTGAATCAAGACAGGCAGGTCTGAGCTTCATATTCCTAGAGTGACAGCAAGGACAGGTAAAAGTGTTATAGTTGTGCAGCAATGTGTGTGTACATTCAACTCTTTGCAACCCCAAAGACTGTAGCCCGCCAGGCTCCTCTGTCCGTGGAATTTTCCAGGCAAGAATACTGAGGTGGGTTGCCATTTCCTACTCCACGGGATCTTCCTGACCCAGGAGGTTGAACCTGTTCCTTGTCTCCGGCATCTCTTGCATTGGCAGGTGGATTCTTTACCATTACACCACCTGGGAAACCCCATTGTACGGCAATAACTCCACACAAAATATACCTTCATGAGTAAGATACCATGGTCTACCTTTCCAGCAAATATTTAAGTAAAATATCCTCATCTACTTGTCCAGATATTTCATGTCTGTCTTCTTATGATGCCACATCTTAACAAGAACTTCCAATGAATTATTCTAAGATAATTGAAATTTATCTTTCAAAAAGATACATATTAGGTATTTGGCTGGCCTTTGTCTCAGGAACAGTTCATCAGGATAATAGTTTCAAAAGAAGTTTATTGTTATTGTTAAGTGAGCAGTTAAAACATGTACATGTAGAATATTAGATGCAATATCCTCTCTTCTCATAATTAGTGCAAAAGGAGCACACTCCATTAAAAAAAAAAAAAAAGAAGAAGAAGAAGAAAGAAAGAAAGAAAAAGTAAGACTAAAGGCAGGGAACAATTTGTCCAGCTTGAAAGCAGCTGGCATACTAAAAATTGTAAAAGCTCCAGCTGGCAGATCATACTTCAACCAACTAGCCAACTCTTCACATGGGAAAAGTGCTATATGATTTTATGTAAGAAACAAAACATATTTGTGAATAAATATTGGTTTGACAGGAAGTCAGACAAACTACATTTTTTACTCAAAGACATGTACTTAAGCACACGGTGTCAAACAGTATTTCTATATAAAGATAAAAAAAAAAATGGAGAGAAAATCTGCACTAGAGTGAAACTAAAGCAGATGGTGTAATTGGTCCTTTGTTGGTTTTAAAATTTTTTAAATAAAAATATCCTGAATTGCAGTTAAAAATAAAAGTCTTTTCTATCAGAAAAACAAAACACTTCTAACATAACACCTACAACTTCTGGAATATTTTTTTACTTCCATTTCTAATTCCCTCAAAAACATATTTCTGGCTCAATGTACTCAACCCAAGCAAAACTCATATAAATAAACTATTTTAAACATAGAAGCCTCAGAAATCTGATAAATATTTTTGGTTCTAGAATGAGTCCTTGTAAATGCAGAATATAAAACTACATCTTGGTGGGAGGTGAAGCATTTTTTACATGATGCTTCCTTTTTTAAAAACAGTTTAAAAAACTGTCTTAGCGATACAGCCCATTCTCCAGAAGGCCCTCTAAAGTACAAACATATTACATTAACTCTATAATCTTTTAATACCCTAACTTATTTATGTATCACACTAGCTAGCTATGTACTCAAAATGCATATATATATATATATATTTTTTTTTTATTGAAGAATTAGTCACCTAAAAGGTAATTTTGGATGTTGAATAACAATTTAAAAACATCATAGAAATATCAACTGGTTGAGAACAAAGTCAAATCGCTTTAGGGATAGTATTTGTAGGGGGAAGTATTTGTATGGAGGAAGTATGAATGCTAAATATTGGATATGTATCAGGCTTCTCAGTGGTCTATCTTTCATCATACTGTCCCTTGCATGATGACTTTTGTTAACATATTTTCCACTGTGGCTGCAAGTTGGCAATTGCAGTTTGATATATACCTTCTATATTCAGAGCAAAAAGAAAGAGGAAGGGGCAGCACTTAGGAATATGTGTTTCTTTTTACCAGCCCTAAATCTTCTTTTCAAAAGATAATCCCTGTATATTTCATTTTCCAGAATTGTTTCATGAATCTCCCCTGCGTACAAGGGAACCTGAGATAGAAAATATTAATCTCCACAGTCTCTATAGGAGAAGAAAAAGGTAAGCAGGGAATCAGGAAAAGATTATGATGAGCTGCCATCCTAGGGCATCTACTGCAAAACATAAACATAAGAATTATACAGAATGAAGTAAGCCAGAAAGAAAAACACCAATACAGTGTACTAACGCATTTATATGGAATTTAGAAAGATGGTAATGATAACCCTGTATACGAGACAGCAAAAGAGACAGAGATGTATAGAACAGTCTTTTGGACTCTGTGGGAGAGGGAGAGAGTGTGATGATTTGGGAGAATGGCATTGAAACATGTATATTACCATATGTGAAGTGAATTGCCAGTCCAGGTTCAATGCATGAGACAGGGTGCTCAGGGCTGGTGCCCTGGGATGACCCAGAGGGATGGGATGGAGAGGGAGGTGGGAGGGGGGTTCAAGATGGGGAACATATGTACACCCATGGCAGATTCATGTCAGTGTATGGCAAAACCAAAACAATATTGTAAATTAAAATAATTAATTAATTTAAAAAAAAGAATGATTCAAAATGAAACATCCAAAGTTAAATTTTCCTTTTGCCAGGTATTGCCCTGTCAACTGAGCAGAGAAGTTTCACATTTCACCAAATTCATCGATGCCTTAGATAGTTGCTCATCTGAACTTTTTAAAAAAGAAACTGATCTCTCCAAGTTGACAAAGTTAGGAATGTGGACTTCTGAACATCTAACTACCAGTTCTATTGTTCCAACATGTGGCCTTGTATCTCAAAGAAACAGAAGTGAGGAAGATATTTTAGTGGACATGAGAATGCGCCTCACAGTCCTGTGCATATGGGGAGCACAGGTTGATCTCAACCAGTGACTAAGTGCAGCGAACAGACTGAGGCAGGCTCATTACTGAGAGATCATGTCTGAAGATAGTTCATGGCCTCCAGATGGCCCTGGAGGGGTCTCAAATTTCCTCAAATTTTACAGCAACGGAGAATGCTTCCATTCAATCTCTTTCTCTCTATCTCTCTCTCCTTTCAGTTCAGTTCAGTTCAGTTCAGTCACTCAGTTGTATCTGACTCTTTGCGAAACCACGGACTGCACCATGTCAGGCCTCCCTGTCCATTACCAACTCCTGAAGCTTACTCAAACTCATGTCCATTGAGTCAGTGATGCCATCCAGCCATCTCATCCTCTGTTGTCCCCTTCTCCTCCTGCCTTAATCTTTCCCAACATGAGGGTCTTCTCAAATGAGCCAGTACTTTGCATCAGGTGGCCAAAGTACTTGCTTTGATGATGCAAGTACTTTGCTTCAGCTTCAGCATCAGTCCTTCCAATGAATATTCAGGACTGATTTCCTTTAGGAGTGACTGGTTTGATATCCTTGCAGTCCAAGGGACTCTCAAGAATCTTCTCCAGCATGACAGTTCAAAAAATCCAATTCTTCATCACTCAACCTTTGTTAAGGTCCAACACTCACATCCATACATGACTACTGGAAAAACCATAGCATTGACTAGATGGACCTTCGTTGAGAAAGTGATGTCTTTGCTTTTAGACATGCTATGTAGGTTTATCATAGCTTTAATTCCAGGGAGCAAGCATCTTTTAGTTTCATGGCTACAGTAACCATTCACAATGATTTTTGAGCCCCTCCCCGCCAAAAAAATCTGTCATTGTTTCCAAATTTTTTCCCTTCTACTTGTCATGAAGTGATGATACTGAAGGCCATGAACTTAGATTTCTGAATGGTGAATTTCAAGCCAGCTTTTTCACTCTCCTCTTTTCACTCTCCTCATCAAGAGGCTCTTTAGCTCCTCTTCACTTTGTAACATTAGAGTGGTTCAGTTCAGTTCAGTCACTCAGTTGTGTCTGACTCTTTGAGACCCACATGGACTGCAGCACGAAAGGCTTCCCTGTCCATCACCAATTCCTGGAGCTTACTCAAATTCACGTCCATAGAGTCACTGATGCCATCCGACCATCTCATCCTCTGTCATCCCCTTCTCCTCACGACTTCAATCTACCCCAGCATCAGGGTCTTTTCCAATGAGTCAGTTCTTCGCATCAGGTTGCCAAAGTATTGGAGTTTCAGCTTCAACATCAGTCCTTCCAATGAATACTGAAAACTTAGGATTGACTGATTGGAACTCCGTGCAGTCCAAGGGACTCTCAAGAGTCTTCTTCAACACCACAGTTCAATAGCATCAGTTCTTCAGCTCTCAGCTTTCTTTATAGTACAGCTCTCACATCCATACATGACTACTGGAAAAACTGTAGCTTTGACTAGATGAACCTTTGTTGGCAATGTAATGTCTGCTTTTTAATATGCTGTCTAGCTTGGTCATAACTTGTTTTCCAAGGAGCAAGCGTCTTTCAATTTCGTGGCTGCATTCACCATCTGCAGGGATTTTGGAGCCTCAAAAAATAAAGTCTGTCACTGTTTCCACTGTTCCCCCACCTATTTGCCATGATGTGCTGGGACCAGATGCCATGATCTTAGTTTCTCAATGCTGAGTTTTAAGCCAACATTTTCACTCTCCTCTTTCACTTTCATCAAGAGGCTCTTTAGTTCTTCTTCACTTTCTGCCAT
>NW_011494923.1:3321596-3366165 GCF_000754665.1 Bison bison bison | reverse complement strand
ACTCTGCATATAAGTTAAATAAGCAGGGTGACAATATACAGCCTTGACGTACTCCTTTTCTATTTGGAAGCAGTCTGTTGTTCCATGTCCAGTTCTAACTGTTGCTTCCTGACCTACATACAGGTTTCTCAAGAGGCAGGTCAGATGGTCTGGTATTCTCATCTCTTGAAGAATTTTCCATAGTTTTCTGTGGTCCACACAGTCGAAGGCTTTGGCATAGTCAATAAAGCAGAAGATGTTTTTCTGGAACTCTCTTGCTTTTTCAATGATCCAGTGGATGTTGGCTATTTGATCTCTTGTTCCTCTGCCTTTTCTAAAACCAGCGTGAACATCTGGAAGTTCACGGTTCACATACTGTTGAAGCCTGGCTTGGAGGATTTTGAGCATTACTTTGCTAGGGTGTCAGATGAGTGCAATTGTGCAGTAGTTTGAGCATTCTTTGACATTTCCTTTCTTTGGGATTAGAATAAAACTGACATTTTTCAGTCCTGTGGCCCCTGCTGAGTTTTCCAAATTTGCTGGCATACTGAGTGCAGCACTTTCACAGCATCATCTTTTAGGATTTGAAAGAGCTCAACTGGAATTTCATCACCTCCACTAGCTTTGTTTTTAGTGATATTTCCTAAGGCCCACTTGACTTTGCATTCCAGGATGTCTGGTTCTAGGTAGGTGATCACACCATTGTGATTATCTGGGATGTGAAGATGTTTTTTGTACAATTCTTTTGTGTATTCTTGCCACTTTTTGTTAATATCTTTTGCTTCTTTTAGGTCCATACCATTTCTGTCCTTTATTGTGCCTGTCTTTGCAAGAAATTCCCTTGGTATCTCTAATTTTCTTGAAGAGATCTCTATATTTTCCCATTCTATTGTTTTCCTCTTTCCTTTACTTGATGATAGACCTGCAGCATGATCTCATGGCTCTGCCAGTATTTTCAGCCCCTGCACATTTCTTCTCACAAACCCTTAGAGTTTGCACAAATATGATTGGACGTTTAAAACCCATCCTGTTGTCAGCTTCTAACAGGACCTAGATTAACACAGATAATATCAATGTCAGCATATATAGTAAATTATGGCACTCTGTTTACTTTTGGAAGATTTTATTTGTAAAAAAATACATTGTGTAATAATAGACTATGTCATATGTTATATGTACTAATACATTAATCTCCTTAAAATTTAATTTTGTTCTTCTTTATATACAAAATAACCATTTTTCTAAGATAAAACTTCATTTTCAATAAGTTTTAATTGTCATTAACCTTCTCCAATAGAAATTTTAATCAACATAAATAAATATTTAATTTTGCTTTATATATTTTTTTTAAATTTACTTCTGTGTTTAGTACTTATTTTCTTTAAGCCTATGCTGATGGCTTTCATTTTAACATCAGGGTAGAACAGTTAGTAACAGAAGATGAAAATGATCTTGAAATAGCAAAGAAGTATCACTTTCTTCCCTGTATTATAAGCAAAATTAGACTACTTCATCTCATATTGAATATCTTAAATTTTGTGAAACTAGTTCATATGAATTTAAAGTACTGTCACTAATTTTTACCCAAAAACCATTTCAGTGCCTTGCTTTGTATTATTAAAAGCAAATCTACCTCTTTTAGTTTTGCAAATTTAACAAAATATCTATTTTTATGTAATACACTGCAACTGTATATAATTCCATGTTTAACTATCCATTACTCTCATACCTAGGTAGCTTTCATGTTGATAAAAGTAGAGAAGAGAATAGGAACACACAGGTACAGAGGGTTATTTTCCTGAGAATTTTTAAGATTTCTTTAGGTCCCAGTAGTCCAAAATTTACTATAGTTAACTCTTGCTTTTTTATTATTTTTTATTGTTTAATTACCAAAGATAATTAAGAGTAGACTATGGATTCCTGCTGGCATAATTCACAATAACTTAATTTAAATTAAAATTTTAATTCATCTATTTAACAAACATGTACTGTACATTTAATAATCTGTGGGCAAAGTTTATTAAAGTCTAGTTTTTCACTGATTTCTGTCATGTAGAAATCAAATAGTGAATGATCAAGATACTTGAATAAATAAAATGCAGTGTGATAATTATTATCTCAAGTATTGAATAAAGTGCCATCTGAGCCTACAAGTGAGAACATTATCTCTACCCCAGGACTTTATGAGGATGCCTGAGAAGTGATATATGACCTGGATTTTGAGAAATAGGTTTATCAGGAAGAACAGAAGAAGAGAGAAAATCCAGACCACAGGACTATATACTAATATCCCCAGGCCCAAAACAGCACAGACAACAAAAACTAGTTGGAAGCTCAGTATGACTGGATTATAGAGGAGATTGTGGGGATGATATGATGTGTAATTAGAATTGCAAAATGCATCAGATCTGAGAACCTATTTTATGGCTTGTTAAGGAATTTGAAAATCCCCCTGTAGATACTGGAAGCTAATACTATTCCTATATAATTATTAATTATTAAAGAGTGTAATTAAACAGAAATTTTGTAGTAATTAAAGAGGGAAAACTTGAGTGAGTGTTGAGTGTTAGTCACTCAGTCGTGCCCAACTCTTTGCGACTCCATGGACTGTAGCCCACCAGGCTCCTCTGTCCATAAGATTTTTCAGGCAAGGATACTGGACTGGGTTGCCATTTCCTTCTCCAGGGGATCTTCCCAACCCAGGGATCGAACCTGGGTCTCCTGCATTGCAGGCAGATTCTTTACTGACTGAGTTACAAGGGAAGCTCTCAAGGGAAAACTTGAAGTATATCCTTAACTGAAATAACCCAATCATGAAAGGATAATATCTTTATTAGAATGAATAATCAAAAGGAAGCCTGAGATTTAAAATTGGAAAATGTATTAACCAAGATACAAGATAAAGAAGAAGCTCCTCAAATGGCAGTAAAAGTCCTGGTAGAGTTTCAAATTTATGGGCTTAGAGGAGCATGAAGATTCATGCAGATGGATATATACCTAGGAAATTAGCAATATAGGCCTGGAGACATTCAGAGAGACACAATCTCCATAGATGGATTTAGAAGTCACAGGTTTATAAAGATTTTTCAAATGTGTGCAGTTAGAGACTTTTCCAATATAGTTTATAAAGATTTGTTTTTAAAGCTCTCATGCTTCTTGGGATGTCCTCACTGAGGCACTACAGTGAGGGGATAATGGAAGGAATAGGCTGCCAAGAGGTTAGGTTCAAGCCCTATCTTTGTCATATGCTACTTAAGTATTATGGATTATTTTCTTTACACTCTAGTTTTCCAGTCTATAATTGTGAGTAATAATAGTGATTTAATATTTTACCAAAATTCTCCAAGCAAGAATACTGAAGTGGGTACCCATTCCCTTCTCTGGGGAATCTTCCTGACCCAGGGATTGAACCTGGGTCTTCTGCATTGCAGGAAGATTCTTTACAGTCTGAGTCACCAAGGACACCCTAAAATGAAAATATTTAGATGAGAATAATGTTTCTATAATTCTCTAGTTCACAGTTCTGAAAATTGAGTTTTTATTTTGTTGTTTAATTTGTTTTCTGAAAGTTTATTGCAAATTCAACCCATGGTAAAATATGAAGAGAGGCTATTTGTAATGTTTAGTAGTGGAAACATTCATGTCTTATTAGGAGGCACTGCCAGTTTTGGGTGTGTGCTCAGTTGTGTCAACTCTTTGTGACCCCAAAGACTGTAGCCCCTCAGGCTTCTCTGTCCATAGGATTTCCTAGGCAAGAATACTTTAGTGGGTTTCCATTTCCTTCTTCAGGTGATCTTCTGGATTCAGGGATAGAATCCATGTATCCTTCACTGCAAGCTAATTCTTTGCTGTTGAGCCACCCAGGAAGCCCCACTGCCAATAACGGTTTTCCCTTGTGGTTCAGTGATAAAGAATCCACCTGCCAATGCAGGAAACGTAGATTCTCTCCCTGGATCAGGAAGATCTCCTGTAGAAGGAAATTGCAACTCACTCCAGAATTTTTGCCTGGGAAATCCCATGGACAGTGGAGCCTGGCAGGCTTCAGTTTCAGTTCAAAAGGTCACAAAAAAATCAGACAAAGCTTAGTGAATAAAACAAAAAGAAAAAAATGATAAATGAGAAGAGACTGATATTTAAAGTAATTCTGGGGTAGATTTAACTCTAAATATTAAAGTAGTCAGAGAATGAACCCAAAGAGGTAAAAGAAGAGACAAAAATGTCAGGGTCAAGGAAATCAAGGGAAGAAAAAGATTTGGGTAGAATTCGTGGTCAAATATATCAACTGTCAGAGAAGTTCAATCAACGGGGAATAAAGAAACATGGATTAGGTTTTATAGCACTAGGAAGCATGAATGAGACTATCATACACTAACATTTGGAAGAAAGTGATAGAAATAACATGGGTAGATTGTGTTAGTCACTTAGTCATGTCCAACTCTTTGTGATCCCATGGACTGTAACCCTCCAGGATCTTTTGTCCATGGGATTCTCCAGGCAAGAATACTGGAGGGGGTAGCCATTCCCTTCTCCAGGGGATCTTCCTGACTCAGGGATCAAACCCAGTTCTCCTGCATTGCAGGCACATTCTCTACCATCTGAGCCACCAGGGAAGCCCATAACTGTAGATTACATTTTCATAATACTGAAAGGTTTCATGTTTAAGAGTATATTCTGTTGACCCCTGCTCCTGTTAGTCTAGGAGCAGAATACATTTTTTAAAATTCCAATTCAAAGATAAATAAAAGAATAAATCTACATGTTAAAATTTTATATAATATACAGTATATAAATAATGGAGTATATGATTTATATTGTATATAATGTTTTTCTATATACACACAGAGATTGTTTACATATATGTACAATGTACAATAGTGTATATGTGTACATTCATATGTGTATACACTGTTGGAGGGGCTTCCCAGGTGGCACAGCAGTAAAGAATCTGCCTGCCAGTGCAAGAGATACTAGAGATTCAGGTTCAGTCCCAGAGAAGGGATCTCTGGAGGAGAAAATGGCAACCCACTCCAGTATTCTTACCTAGAAAATTCCATGGGCAGAGGAGCCTAGAGGGCTACAGTCCTTGGGGTTACAGAGTCAGACGCAACTGAGCATGCGTGCATGCACACTGTTGGAGAAGGCCAAGAAAAAGGCATGATCACTAGTTGGCTTGCAAGCTGATCCCAGGCAATTGGAGGCTTTGCACTTTCTCCTCTGTCTTTGGAAGATGTGATCTACTTACCTTTCCTGCTCCACAATACTGCTCCATGAATACAGCCTTGAAATAGAAATGTGATGTTGAGGATCTCTGAACTGTTATGTGACTGAACCCAGCTAAAGTCTCCCATATAAGTGAATGAACACAGACAGCTAACGCCTTTATATAAACTTGTATGGTTCTGGTGGTGTTCACAGAAACCTACTTGTCTTGTTGCTACTCAAGACAAACCTTGTAAGTAAGTTGCCCTTTTTATTAATGCCGTTTACCAATCTAGAGTGGTCTGCCTTTTTCCTTTGTTCTTTCCCTGCCCTCCTGCACAGGGGCCAGTTTAGATTTTACCCAGGGAAGCTCCTAAGGAGGGTTCAAAGCTATACATATATGAATATGTATATGTACATGTGCATGTTTAAAAACACAAATCTTCATAGATCATGGCCTTCTCCTGGTGAAGGAGCTTGTGTAAGTCAGTGAAACTATGAGCCAGGCTCTGCAGGGCCACCTGCAGGGCCACAAAAGACAGACGGGTCATAGTGGAGAGTTCTGACAAAATGTGGTGCACTGGAGGAAGAAAGGGCAAACCACTCCAGGATTCCTGCAAAGCGAACACCATGAATAGTATGAAAAGGCAGAAAAGTATGACATGAGAAGATGAGCCTTCCAGGCTGGAAGGTGTCCAAAATGCTACTAGGGAAGAGTGGAGGGCAGTTATTAATAGCTCCTGAAAGAATTAAGCAGCTGGACCAAAGTGGTAACGACCCCAATTGTCGATGTCTCTGGTGAAAGTAAAGTCTGATAGAGTAAAAACAGTATTGCATAGGAACCTGGAATGTTAGGTCCATAGATCAAGGTAAACTGGACATGGTCAAGGAGGAGATGGCAAGAGTGAACGTCAACATTTTAGGAATTAGTGAAATAAAATGGGTGGGAATGGACGAATTTAATTCAGATGATCATTATATCTACTACTGTGGACAAGAATCCCTTAGAAGAAATGGAGTAGCCCTTATAGTCAACAAAAGAGTCCAAAATGCATTATGGGGATGCAATCTCAAAAATGATAGAATGATCTAGGTTAATTTCCAAGGCAAACCATTCATCAACACAGTAATCAAAGTCTATGCCCCAACCACTGATGGCAAAGAAGCTGAAGTTAACTGGTTCAATGAAGATGCACAAGACCTAGAACTAACACCAAAAAGATTTCCTTTTAATCATAGGGAACTGGAATGCAGAAGTAGGAATTCAAGAGAAACCTGGAGGAACAGGCAACTTTGGCCTTGATCTACCACATGAAGCAGGACAAAGGCTAGCAGAGGTTTTTCAAGAGAACACACTGGTCATAACAGTCTTTTCCAACAACAAAAGAGACAGCTCTACATACGGACAACATTAAATGATCAGTACTGAAATCAGATTGATTATATTCTTTGCAGCCAAAGATGGAGAAGCTCTGTATAGTCAGCAAAAACAAGAACTGGAGCTAGATTGTCAGCTCCTTATTGCAAAATTGAAGAAATGAGGCAGAAACTAGGCCATTCAAGTGTGATCTAAATCAAATCCCTTATGATTATGCAATGGAGGTGATAAATAGATTCAAAGGATTAGATATGGTAGACCGACATGCCTGAAGAACTATGGACATAAGTTCATAAGATTGTACAAAAGGCAGTGACCAAAACGACCCCAAAGAAAATGAAATGTAGGAAGGTAAAGTGGTTGTCTGAGGAGGCTTTAAAAATAGCTGAGGAAATAAGAGAAGTGGAAAGCAAGGGAGAAAGGGAAAGATATACCCAGCTGAATGCAAAGTTCCAGAGAATAGCAAAGAGAGATAAGAAGGTGTTCTTAAATGAACAATGCAAAGAAATAGAGGGAAACAATACAATGAGAAAGACTATACATCACTTGAATAAAACTGAATAAATTAGGAGACCATTTCATTCAAAGATTGGTATGATGAAGGACGTAAACAGTATGGGCCTAACAGAAGCAGAAGACATTAAGAAGAGGTGGCAAGAATACACAGAAAAACTATGCAGAAAAAGGTCTTAATGAATGGGATAATGACCTAGAACCAGACACACTGGAGTGAGAGTCAAATGGGCCTTAGGAAGAATTACTAAAAATAAAGCTAGTGGAAATGATAGAATTCCAGGTTAGCTATTTATAATATTAAAAGATGATGCTTTTAAAGTGTGGCATTCATAGGCCAGCAAATGTGGAAAGCTCAGCAGTGGCCACCAGACTGGAAAAAGGCATTTTTCATTCCAATCTCAATGAAAGGCAATGCCAAAGAATATTCAAACTACTGTATCCGTTCAGTTCAGTCAATCAATCATGTCCGACTCTTTGCGACTCCATGGACTGCAGCACGCCAGGTCTCCCTGTCCATCACCAATTCCCAAAGTTCACTCAAACTCACGTCCATCAAGTCAGTGATGCCATCCAGCCATCTCATCTTCTGTCATCCCCCTCTCCTCCTGCCCCCAATCCCTCCCAGTATCAGAGTCTTTCCCAATGAGTCAACTCTTCGCATGAGGTGGCCAAAGTACTGGAGTTTCAGCTTTAGCATCATTACTTCCAATAAACATCCATGACTGATCTCCTTAGAATGGACTGGTTGGATCTCCTTGCAGTCCGAGGGACTCTCAAGAGTCTTCTCCAACACTACAGTTCAAAAGCATCAATTCTTCGGCACTCAGCTTTCTTCACAGTCCAACTCTCACATCCATACATGACTGCTGGAAAAACCATAGCCTTGACTAGATGAACCTTTGTTGGCAAAGTAATGTCTCTGCTTTTGAATATGCTATCTAGGTTGGTCATAACTTTTCTTCCAAGGAGTAAGCGTCTTTTAATTTCATGGCTGCAGTCACCATCTGCAGTGATTTTGGAGCCCCCAAAAATAAAGCTTAACACTGTTTCCACTGTTTCCCCATCTATTTCCCATGAAGTAATGGGACCAGATCTAGTAAAGTTATGCTCAGAATACTTCAAGCTAGGCTTCTGTAGTACATGAACTGAGAACATTCAGATGTACCAACTCGGTTTAGAAAAGGCAGAAGAACCAGAGATCAAATTGCCAACACGTGTTGTATCATAGAAAAGGCAAGGGAATTCCATGAAAACATCTATTTCTGCTTCATTGACTACACTAAAGTCTTTGGCTGTGTAGATCACAAAAAATATGTGGAAAATTCATGAAGAGATGGGAATACCAGACTACTTACCTATCTCCTGGAAAACCTGCATGACTGTCCAGAAGCAATAGTTAGAAGCTTACTGGAACAAATGATTGATTAGAAATTGGGAAAGGAGTACAAGACTATATATTGTCAGCTTATTTATTTAACTTCTATGTAGAGTATATCATGCAAAGTGCCTGACTGGATGATTCACAAGCTGAATCAAGATTGCCAGGAGATACATCAACAATCTCAGATATGCAGATGATACCACTCTATACAAAAAAAATCTTCATGATCCAGATAACTATGATGGTGTGATCACTGACCTTGAGCCAGACAACCTGGAGTGCAAAGTCAGGTGGGCCTTAGGAAACATCACTATGAACAAAGCTAGTGGAAGTGATGGAATTCCAGTTGAGCTATTTCAAATCCTAAAAGATGATGCTGTGAAAGTGCTGCACTCAAAATGCCAGCAAATTAGGAAAACTCAGCAGGGGCCACAGCACTGGAAAGGTATTTTTTCATTCCGATCCCAAAGAAAGGCAATACTAAAGAAGGCTCAAACTCTACTGCACAACTGCAGTCATCTCACATGCTAGCAAAGTAATGCTCAAAATCCTCCAAGCCAGGCTACAACAGTATGTGAACCATGAACTTCCATATGTTCAAGCTGGATTTAGAAAAGGCAGAAGAACCAGAGATCAAATTGCCAACATCCACTGGGTCATCAAAAAAGCAAGAGAGCTCCAGGAAAATATCTACTTCTGCTTTATTGGCTATTCCAAAGCCTTTGACTGTGTGGATCACAACAAACTGTGGAAAATCCTTTAAGAGACGGAAACACCAGACTACCTAACCTGTTTCCTGAGAAATAGTTATGCATATCAAGAAGCAGCAGTTAGAACTGGACATGGAACAACAGACTGGTTCCAAATCAGGAAAGGAGTTCATCAAGTCTGTATATTGTCACCCTGTTTGTTTAAGTTATATGCAGAGTACATCATAAGAAATGCTGGGCTGGATGAAGCAGAAGTTGGAATCAAGATTGCTGGGGAAAATATCAATAACCTCAGTTATGCAGATGTCACCATCCTTATGGCAGAAAGTGAAGGAGAACTAAAGAGCCTCTTAATGAAAGTGAAAGTGGAGAGTGAAAAAGTTGGCTTAAAGATCAACATTCAGAAAACGAAGATCATGGCATCCAGTCCCATCACTTCATGGGAAATAGACGGGGAAACAGTGGAAACAGTGTCAGACTTTATTTTTCTGGGCTCCAAAATCACTGCAGATGGTGACTGCAGCCATGAAATTAAGACACTTGCTCTTTGGAAGAAAAGTTGTGACCAATCTACACAACATATTAAAAAGCAGAGACAATACTTGGCCAACAAAAGTCTATCTAGTCAGAGCTATGGCTTCTCCAGTAGTCATGTATGGATGTGAGAGTTGGACTATAAGGAAAGCTGTGCACCAAAAAAAATGATGCTTTTGAACTGTGGTGTTGGAGAACATTCTTGAGATTCCCTTGGAATGCAAAGAGTCCAACCAGTCAATCCTAAAGGACATAAGTCCTAAATATTCATTGGAAGGACTGATGTTGAAGCTGAAACTCCAATACTTTGGCCACCTGATGCGAAGAACTGACTCATTGGAAAAGACTCTGATGCTGGGACAGATTGAAGGATAAGGGGACGACAGAGGATGAGATGGCCAGATGGCATCACTGACTTGATGGACATGAGTATGAGTAAGCTCTGGGAGTTGGTGATGGACAGGGAGGCCTGGCATGCTGCAGTCCATGTGGGTCTCAAAGAGTCAGACATGACTGAGCGACTGAATTGAACTGAACCACTCTAATGCCACAAAGTGAAGAGGAACTAAAGAGCCTCTTGATAAGCGTGAAAGAGGAGAGTGAAAAAGCTGGCTTGAAATTCACCATTCAGAAATCTAAGTTCATGGCCTTCAGTACCATCACTTCATGGCAAATAAAAGGGGAAAAATTTGGAAACAATGACAGATTTTTTGGGGGGACCTCCAAAATCACTGTGAATGGTTACTGTAGCCATGAAACTAAAATATGCTTGCTTCCTGGAAGGAAAGCTATGACAAACCTAGACAGCATGTCTAAAAGCAAAGACATCACTTTGCCGACAAAGGTCCATCTAGTCAAAGCTATGGTTTTTCCAGTAGTCAAGTATGGATGTGAGTGTTGGACCTTAAAGAAGATTGAGTGATGAAGAATTGGGGTTTTTGAACTGTGGTGCTGGAGAAGATTCTTGAGAGTCCCTTGGACTGCAAGGATATCAAACCAGTCACTCTTAAAGGAAATCAGTCCTGAATATTCATTGGAAGGACTGATGCTGAAGCTGAAGCTCTAGTACTTTGGCCACCTGATGCAAAGAACTCACTCATTTGAAAAGACCCTCATGCTGGGAAAGATTGAAGGCAGAAGAAGTGGATTACATAGGATGAGTTGGTTACATAGCATCAATGACTCATGGACACAAATTTGAGCAATCTCTGTGATATAGTTAATGACAGGGGCACCCGGTGTACTGCAGTCCATGGGGTTGCAAAGAGTCGGACACAACTTAGCAACTGAACAACAACAGCAACAAATACACACAAAAATTCCATTAGACTTCTACAAAGAAATCCTTTTAACTTCTTGCTTTAATAAAAGTTTTTGGTCCTACTTGTACCAAGGAACAAAGTTGTGTGTGTTACTTCCAAGTGGGTGTTTTAAAGCTGATGCTTATCTCCACAGACTTTTCTTTCTTAGTCACGATGAAAGCATGTTTTGAAAGCAGTGCCCTCCAGAGTCACCAAAACCAGTAGCAGGCTATGCAGAAGTAAGTGATAAACTTTTGTTATATTAAGTGAGACAGGTGTTGGGGTTGTTTATAACCTATACTCTCCCAACTTATTCCAGGTCACTGAATAAAAAAGCATTTTATCCTCCCTCCTACCTTAAATTTGACTATAATATTCATCCCATATTATAGAACTTCTTTTATGTTAATTAGATACTTTAGTTGGCTTTCTTATTTTTCCTTTCACCTCTCTCTTAATGTTTTAGGAAATAAAACCAATTTGCTTGTAAACACAATTAGATCAAATCCTGTCTTACTGCTCCTCCATGATTTTCTAGCCTTACCAAATAGAGCAATTATAAATATATCTTGAAGATATATGGAGAACACATTTTGGTCCATTTCCATCCATTTATGCTAAAGTTACAGTAGCAATATGCCACCAAATATTTGTAATGAATATGTCCAAGTTATAATCTTTTTTATGGTGGAACAGCAAAGATAAGGGCAAATTAGGTAAAGAAAGAGAAAGGTGAAAAGGAGTTGAGGATCTATAGAAATAATTTTCACTTAACTTGAATAGTGAATTTAAAAACACACACATACACACACACGTGCACTCTCTCGCAGATTATATTTCCATTTACCTAAGACCCAATACTTTCTTTCTACATAATAGTTACCTTAGATGAACCTAGATCATTTGTTCATGCTGTTTTAAAATTATAAACTTCATATTTACAGTAAGAAAATAGAAATTACTCCTCAAAAATCACAAACTGAAGAGTGACCCATATTTGCTTTAGAAAGGAGAGACTACTTTTCATTTTGTTCTATAGAATTGAGGCTTCATTGAAAACTTCAAAGTTCAAAATGTGTGATTTTACATATAAAATTAAAGTAATAACTTTAATATATTTATAGGCAAAAAAAAAACAACATGCTATCAAAAAAATTTAAAACGTGATTTCCAAGCAAAAGATGAATATTACCCTAAAACACTATTCTAATATATACCCCTTAGTAAATATTTTTAAGTTTATTCAAATCTGATGAGTGCTTTATGACTTATTTTAACAATGGCTATAGAGTATAGTCTTCCAAACTTAAAAAAAAAAAATTCCACCTGCATGCACATTAAGTCTCTATGTTTTTATGATAATGGTGATACTCTGTAGTTGAAAACAATATGATATTGATATTTCTGGTTGTATCACAAGTTTAAGTTATTCTGGAAACCTGAAAAAGGCTCTGGCAATTCATCTATGTACCATTCACCTTTCATCGCTTCTAGTGTATTTCATGGCAGGAACTAAATCAAATGGACTGTAGTGACAGGATATTGCTTACATTATAAGCAGAATAAAAATAAATCTGCATCTCTATTATGGAGTATATATAAATTTATAGATTCCATGGTCTCCAAGCTTTTTTCACTTGGATAACAGCTCACATTATATTTTTCTGCCAATTTACACCAGATTAGTTACATGCTAATGCATTTTGTTATATTGTAAACACATTTAAAAGTTAGCTTTAACTCATCCCACTATTAGAAAATATTACAGATTTCACACAGCCAACTATTCTATTTAAATATTACAAGTAGAACAAAGCCAATCACAGATGTTAAATCAGTCAAACCAACATGATGCTTATTATGTTCAAAAATCTGTTCTAAATACCTTAAAATTAAATATTTCCACTTCCCAGCTGCCCTTATAGGTAGGCAATATAATTATCATCAACCCCATTTTCTATGTGGGATAAGACAGAGTGATTTGACTGCAGAGACATTAACTTGCTTGTCTAAGTCATACAGATGGCAAGAAATAGAGACGAGACTTAAACATAGGTAGTCATAAGGAAGAATACAAAGTAGGGCCAACGGAGGTTGTGAAAAGATGGTTTCCTTGTCCTCATAAATCTTATGTTTTGTTTCTCCCTCCTCCAAGAACAGAAACTTATAGAGTTGGGCTATATGTTAGGGTTAGACTTAAGGAACAAGTGTGCAGTACACTTCAGGTAGAGCATGGCCCAACAGAGGTGTGACAATCTATTTTAATATTGGTATAAGCAGCACTAATGTGTCCTCAGATAAACTCCGTTATTCATGATGTGGCTCACAGATGGATGTTATTAACCATGTGTGCCATCTGGTAACTTCCTATTTTAGCTAATCACTCTTGCTAAATAGGTACTAACTCTTTAAAATTATTATTTTCATGCCTGTACCCTCTAAATTTCGGTGAACTAGGACACAGTACCAATTGTCCCTTCCTAATTATAGTCTGGGTTTGGAACTCAAAGAGGAACAAAAATCAGATATTTAATAAAGTGGTGAGCAAGTTGAGGAAGTGAGAGTGTTTGTAAGATCTATCCCTAAAAAAAGTTCTAATGGTAAGTCATAAGTAAATAACAAGAAGAATAAGAGTATATACTCTTTCATTATATGCTCATTATATACTCATAAGTAAATAACAAAAGGAGGAATAGAATATACTCCTTTAATATGTTATATGTCGTAACTTCATGGTTATAGTTCAATAAATGAATACCTAAAGATTTTGTTTGCCTAATAACGTTCAAAGTGTACATAAGCATATGATATTAGTTCTATGTTTTATGCAAATGTATATGGGGGTTGTCTTTGGTTTTGTTTAATTTAATCTCTTAATTAAATATAGACTACTTATAAAGGAATGACATATTGGAAGATACACATTCAATGGGTCTGGTAATAATCATGAAGAAGCATGGACTGAACCATCTGGATGTTCATAAACTGATTCAGTAACTAGGTTCCAAGGGGTTCACCTTCCATGGACGTCACAGTCCTTAAATACATCTCTTGTGTTTAGACATCTGTGATGGAAGACAGAATGGAGATCAGTTCTGCTCGTATTCCATTGATTAGAATTTTGCTTACAGCTCTACCTTGACACAAGCATGGGAAACATGGTCTCTCTGATTTTCCAGAAGTAAAATATAATGATTTGGTAAGGGCATCACGTGATCTCTACCATATTGTGAGATCCCTATATTAACCAATAATTTGAGTCTTTGTCACCTAAAATTCAAATGATAAACAAAAACTGTTTAGTTCAAGTTGTCTGGTTAAACAGTTCACTAGCTCCTGACCCACAGGATTTTTGCTCATTCTGGATGTAACATACACATTATTTCAAGGAATGTAAATGGGGGGAACAACAGAGAGAAACTATTAGCAATCATCCATTTTCATTTGGTGTATTTTTTCTATTTGTGAAACAAGTCACAGACTTGTTAAATTCCTAATTTAACAGTAGGAAATACCTTGCTCTGTGCTCAACTAGGTTCTGGGTTTCAAAGATGATGAGATGAAAAAAATTAGTGGTTGGTATCCACACCACTTACTAAATTGACTGCTAGTATTGCAACAAGCAAAGAGATTTTTAAAAGAGCTGTGTCATGTTATGGATTTGGATACACACCACATAGCACTTTATCATCTAGCTATCAGTAATAATAACAATTGGAACATCCAAGTTTTACAGCAAAAACCTTTAGAAATATATATATATATATATTTCATTAGATGCATAATGTAAAATCAATTTTAATTTGGTCTTACTCTTGCCCTAAATGTAACACTGGGGCTCAAAAGTTGAGCTATCTCCTTCCCTTTAAAAAGAAATTAAATTAATTTTTCAGAGCATGTCCACTAATTCAGAAACCAAACAGTTGTCTGTTGTGGAAAGAGTACTCAAGGAGACCATAAGGAATTAAGGATATAACTATAATAAGTTTAAAGTTTGATATGATTCACATGATTGTTTGAATGTTTAATTATCACAATGGAAGTTTATCAGGTATATTGAACAATCATTATGTCTGAATTAAGTGAAGATCAACCAGCAATGATTTAATTGCTGTCTCCAACTAACAAGACTTCCATTGAATTAAATGGAACATAAGGAAATATTAACATAAGTATTAAAGTGAAGAAAATCAGATATAAAGAGATACATAGTCTGAGTGAAAATTGAAGAGCAATATATCAATAGTTGATTGCAAAAAGTCTGATGACTCATGATTTCAATTACTGGCTAGAACAACATATCTTAATCCCTTCCTGGATTGAGGGTTAAAGTTATGGCCAAATTCTCTCTTCTCTTTCCTTTCAAGAAATATAAAATTAACAACAGAACATGTTTTGGCAATTATACTCCCCAAATTTCCAGTCTCTATACAATTATTTTAGGATGTTTCACTATGCACAGGCTGTTTTGATTGACCTGACCAAAGCAGTCCACTGATTACTCAGAGCACATCCTTGACTACAGTTTTCCTTAGACTCCTGCTGCTTCTACCATTTAGGTTCAAATACAGAGGAGAGACATGTAGGCAGAAGAAAAAAATCATAGTCTTATGTGAAATATGTCATTTAATTGCTCATTTCTTTGATTTAACAAGAAAAAATCTGATTTTCTTTATGTTAAAGTTATTATACCTTCTTCCTATCAACAAACTGAGTTTACCACAACCAACATCTGAGTAGGATAAACTTACTTTCTACTCTCTTAATAGTGATCTGAATTATTTAATATCCCAAGAAGGATGAGTTACAAAATCTCTATATCTTTTCCAAGTAGTGCTATATTTCTTCACCTTTTTTTGTATTCCTTCACCCAAATTCATTCCAGGAGCTAACCGTGAGGGCGTACTAAGGCATTAGTTATTGAACATGGTACTTACAACATGAATATCCCTTTAAGCTATCAAGATACATGCAATCCTATAGGAGATAAAATCTCCTTTGAAAATAAAATTTGTATAGTGTTAAAACAGTCTATGAAAATTCTAATAAAACTTGTGCTACAGATTTTCACAACTGAGATAGAATTTTTAAGTATATAAAATTAGGATATTAAATTTCAAGATCTGGTTTATATATAAGAAGTGCAAATGGTTAAACATTTAGTTGTACTCCTTAAACTGTGAAAATTGCAAATGAAGGAGGCTTAAAAATTCAAGATCATATAAATAAAATCAGAAATTGTTTTACCTGAGTGAACCTTTCAGTGTACACATGACAATAATCAACATAATAGGATTTAAGGACCCAGAGAAAATATCCTGGTCCTCATCTTCATTGTGATTGTTCAGTTGCTAAGTTGTTTCTGACTGCTACCTCATGGACTGTACCACCCAAGGCTCCTCATTCCTCCACCATCTCCTGGAGTTTGCTCAAATTTATGTTCATTGACTCCATGATGCTAATTAACCACTTCATTCTCTGCCACCCTCTTGTCCTTTTGCCTTCAAACTATCTCAACATCAGGGTCTTTTCAGTGAGTTGGCTCTCCACATCAGATGGCAAAAGTATTGGAGCTTTAATTTCAGCATCAGTACTTCCAACGAATATTCAAGGCTGATTTCCTTAAGGACTGACTGTTTTGATTTCCTTGCAGTCCAAGGGACTCACAAGGGTCTTCAGCAAAATTTGAAAGCATCAGTTCTTCGGTACTCAGCTGTCTTTATTGGCCAGCTCTCACATCTGTACATGACTACTGGAAAAACCATAGCTTTGACTATATGGACTTTTGTTGGTGAAGTGATGTCTATGCTTTTTAATACACTAGGTTTGTCATAGCTTTTCTTCCAAGCAGTGAGAGCATCTTTTAGTTTCATGGCTGTGGTAACTGTCTGCAGTGATTTTGGAGCCCAAGAAAATAAAATCTGTCACTGCTTCCACATTTTCTCCTTTTATTTGCTATGACATGATGGGACTGGGTACCATGATCTTAGATTTTTTATTGTTGAGGGTTAAGCCAGCGTTTTCACTCTCCTCTCTCACCCTCATCAATAGGCTCTTAAGTTCCTTCTCATTTTGTGCCATTAGAGTGGTATCATCTGCATATCTGAGGTTGTTGATATTTCTCCTGAAAATCTTGATTCCAGCTTGTGATTCAGCCAGCCCAGCATGGATGTATGCTATGGTAGTATGATGGATGAATGTTACTATGGTGTATGGTTAATATGGATGTTAGTGTGATATGCTCTGCATATAAGTTAAGTAAGCAGGATGACAAAATACAGTCTTATCATACTCCTTTCTGAATTTTGAACCAGTCCATTGTTCCATGTCCGGTTCTAACTCTTGCTTCTTCATCCACATACAGGTTTCTCAGGAGCCATGTAAAGTGGTCTAGTACTCCTATCTCTTTAAGGATTTTTCACAATTTGTTGTGAGCCACACAAAGGCTTTAGCATAGTCAATGAAACAGAAATAGACATTTTTCTGCAATTTATTTGCTTTCTCCATGATCCAGGGAGTTTTGGCAATATGATCTATGCACAATTTGAAATTCAGATTGTAAATGTAAAAGTTCTGGTTCATGTACTGCTGAAGCAAGCCTAGCTTGAAGGATTTTGAGCATAACCCTATTCCCATGTGAAATGAATGCAATTGTATAGTAGTTTGAATATTTTGGTTGTTGCCCTTCTTTGGGATTGAATGAAAACTGATCTTTTCCAGTCCTGTGGTCAATGCTGAGTTTTCCAAATTTGCTGTCATATTGAGTGCATCACTGTCATAGCATCATCTTTTAGGACGAAATAGATCAACTGAAATTCCATCACTGCCACTAGCTTTGTTGGTATTAATGATTTCTAAGGTCCACTTTACTTCACATTCTAGGATGTCTGAGTTTAAGTGAGTGACCACACCATCCCTGGTTATCCAAGCCATAAAGACCCTTCTTGTACAGATCTTTTGTGTATTCTTCCACCTCTTTTTAGCTTATTCTGCTTCTGTTAGGTCCTTACCATTTCTGTCCTTTATTGTGCCCAGCCTTGCATGAAATGTTCCCTTGGTATCTCTAATTTTCTTGAAGAGATCTCTAGTCCTTCCTATTCTATTGTTTCCCTCTATTTTTTTTTTTTTTTGTATTTTTCATTTAAGAATGCCTTCCTATCCCTCTTTGCTATTCTTTGGAACTCTGCATTCCCTGGGGTATATCTTTACCTTTCTCACTTGCATTTCACTTGTCCTCTTTCCTCAGCTATTTGTAAAGCCTCCTCAGACACCCACTTTTCCTTCTTGCATTTTTTTTCTTTAGGATGGTTTTTGTCACTGTCTCCTGTACAATGTTATGAACTGCCATCCATTGTTCTTCAGGCAGATCTAAACCGTTGACTCTGTTCATCACCTCTACTGTATAATCATAAGGAATTTTACTTAGGTCATACCTGAACTGCCTAGTGATTTTCCCTACTTTCTTAAATTTAAGCCTGGATTTTGCAATAAGGAGCTGATGATCTGAGCCACAGTCAGCTCCAGGTCTTGTTTTTGCTGACTGTATAGAGCTTCTCCATCTTTGGCTGCAAAAATATAATCAATCTGATTTCAGTATTGACCATTTGATGATGTCTGTGTATAGAGTTGTCTCTTGGGTTGTTGCAAAAGGCTGTTTGCTCTGACTAGTGTGTTCTCTTGACAAAACTTAGTAAGCTTTTGTCTTGCTTCATTTTGTACTCTAAGACCAAACTTACCTGTTACTCTGGTTATCTTGGAGATGAACTGAGATCATTCTGTCATTTTTGAGATTGTACCCAAGTAATGAATTTTGGACTCTTTTGTTGACTATGAGGGCTATTCCATTTCTTCTAAGGGATTTTGTCCACAGTCATAGATATAATTGTCATCCAAATTAAATTCCCCCATTCCTGTCCTTTTTAGTTCATTGATTCTTGAGATGTTGATGTTCTTCTTTGCTGTCTCCTGCTTGATCACATCCAGTTTACCTTGATTCATGGACCTAACAGTCCAGGTTTTAATGTGATATTGTTCTTTATAGCATTGGACGTTACCTTCACCACCAGACATATCCACAACTGAGTATTGTTTCTGCTTTGGCCTAGCTGTTTAATTTTTTTCTAGAGCTACTAGTAATTGCCCTCTGCTCTTCCCCAGTTGCATATTGGACACCTTCTGACCTGGGGGGGGCTCATTTTGTGGCGTCATATCCTTTTGCCTTTTCATAATGTTCCTGGAGTTCTCCAGGCAAAAATACTGGAGTGGGTTACCATTTCCTCCTCCAGTGGACCACGTTTTGCCATAACTCTTCACTACGACCCAGCTGTCTTATGATGTCCTACACGACATGGCTTATAGCTTCAGTGAGTTGCACAAGCCCCTTTTCCACAAGGTTGTGACCCATGACGGAAGTCCTCACCTTATCCCTGCCACAATAGATGCTCTTAAATATTCATTTGTCTTTGTCTTCTTAGTTTTCTGAGTTGCTTCATTAGATACTTTTTCTTAAATAGAAGCCAGATTTATGTCCCCAGTCCAATGTAGCCCTGAGAGCTTGATATTTCCCACAGAAGCGGGAGCCAAGACTGGTTGCTGAATGTGAACATACTTAGTCAGGAGAGTTACAAAGATGAGCAGGCAAACACCAGAAATTTCTTCTCACTTTGCATTAAGACTACATCTTAAATCTCATTTAGACAGACATTAATGGTTTCCATTTTACCCTACAACTTAAATTAAAATAATAAAAATATGTTACATTATGCCTTACATAGTGTATGCATTTAAAAGCACAGATCTTTAGATGAACTTCCTTTTCCAGCCTGAAACATGGGAAAAGATATCTCAACCAAGATGTAAAGTGAAGTCCTCTCATCCTAATGTAAAATTTACACAAAGCATAAAACACTGATATTTTTTAATACAAATCATTCAGATGGTTTTTTAAGGTAATGATTAGTAACAATTATTATTCGTAATATATATTGATTGTTTATTTACAGCGGCAGATAATACTACATAACCTATACCAAATATTTTTCACTGGTCAGAACTATACAAGTTTACAAATGAGTCTTTTTAAGAAACTTCCATTTGTTCGACCATTTCCTTGGGAAACATCTCCAGGGCAATCTGCAGAGGAGCTAGGACCATTAAAGACTATTGATTGGTTTAACTTTGTGTATAGTCAACAAGGAGGCTGATTGACTTCTAAGACACATAGGTTAATGATTGTCTGTGAAACAGGTAATACCCAATGTCATGATTTCAACCTTTGAATTAACATTCAGCAAATTTGGATTCCTGAGTTATTTATCAAATAAATTATTAATTACAGTGTGCCCTGAGAAGATTACATTTCTGTTTATGATACTCACTCACTTCATTATCATTAGCCTTATGTATTTCTTTAGAAAGTCCTCATGAAAAGCCATTAAAAAATCCTATCACTACAAAGTTAAAAGTGCCCTAATTTTCTAGCCAATTTGTATTGAGTTACAACTAGGTACTGAGAGTAAAGATTTGTTATAAGGAGAAATTTAATTTATGCAAAACTATTTAGCCTTTGCTATTCAGAGCCTCTCCATAGCACAAAAAAGAACACACATTACATTAATAGTACATAGAACTTTTACTCCATCCCTTGGATTTAGGTAGACTGAATTAGTTTCTGTGTATTGAGATGGGGCCATTGTGGCAAATGGACAAAATGTGTACCTTCCTGTGGCAACAAAACAACTGTAATAATTTATGCTACTAAGCAGACTCAGACACAGACATATGAAAATGTCAATGGTAATCTAAACTCATCAGTAGAAAAATGTACTGACAGTTTGATTGTTGCAAAAATATTTTCACTGCTCTCACATCTTTGCAAGTAGAAAAATAATAGCATGATTAAAAATGAAATAGCTTTCTGGCCCAGAGTCCTGTGTGATAGTAGTAAAGCATTAATTTCTTGACAAACCAAAAATGTAGGATAGAAACCCATTTACTTACAGTTAAATTTGGCCCCATTTCAAAATTGGAAATGAACTCAAATTTATAAATATTATAGTTTCCAAAATGTCTGCTTTCAGGCTATATAAGCTAGTCCCAAGCTAATGAAGAGACCAAAGTCCTGTACATCTATAGTTTTAAGAAATAGATAAAATTTATAATTAAAAATATTTTTTCATAAGAGGGCTTTATGAACCCTCACTATAATTTTTTAATCATAGTGAAGTACTACACATTTTGTCTTTTTAATGTAAAAATATTGAGACTTTCAGATTAGGCTTATTCATTTAAGTAATTATGGAAATTCAGTTGGGTAATCTGTTTAGGATCCTGACCTAAAGTAGAAATACTATATGACAGATATATCTATGTGAGAATTACATACATCAAACAACATTAAGAATTGCAAAAAAATTAAATTTTATTAATTTTTTATAGTTTTTTTCGAAAGTAAAATGTTAAAATAAAAATAGATAAAGAAACATCATGATGCATGAGCTTCATCCACTAAAGTAATTATAATTGAATCATTCTGTTCTCTTTCTTCCATTGAGATTATAATGGCTCCATACAATGTAAGCAAGTGAGATTAATAATAGCATCCATCCTCATAAGCATGCCACTAAGACACAGATGACAGCAGAAACAAGAGAAGAAACACTATGCACAAATCACTCTGACCTAGACTAAAGGAAATATAAAAAGAAGCTGAAAACACAACTAACAGTAGTCTTAGAAGATGTAACACGGATGGATCAGCTAGCAGTAGAGCATGCAATGTGGCATGACTCCTGACATAATGCATCTTAGGAACATCTGAGAAAGATATTATAGGGAAAAAAGGTAGATATTAGTCCTTAGATCACTGATTGGGTAAAAGTTCTCATTAGGATGTATACTGACCAAATAACTTAATAAATCAAAGAAAGTACAAAAGTTCATTTCCATCTAGATTGATTACATTTAGGTGATCTCATACTGCCATTTTACTCTAACAGCAAAACTGGACTCATCAGTAAGCTCTGGTATTCAGTAATTCTGATGATATCAAAATCTTAGCTGTTAGCTACTGTGCAGTTATTTCATTACCACAGGTTGTACCTATAATCCTTATGTATTTCTTCAGTTCTGCCCCAAACACTATTTTACTGACTTTTCCCACACTGAACTTGTTTATTTTCTAAATGTTTATGTTGGTTGCAAAAGTTGATCTGGTAGACTAAGTAGAAAAAGCTAAATCTCAAATAACTTTGTAGCATTCTAAGAAACCACAATTAATTTGCTAAACTGTAATATTTGAGAATAATTATAATTTTCTACAGTCAAAAATATGTATCCAATAACTAATGCCTACCTTCTGATGCTCTAGAAGAGGTACCAGCAGACGTTTTCTCTAAAGAGCCAGGTAGTAAATATTTTCAGCGTTGGGGAATATCATCTCCGCTTGCTATGGTTTGCATGTTTTACTCTGAGATTCATGTGTTTAAATCCAGTTTCCCAATATGTTGGTATTAGGAGTTGAGGACTTTGGATAAAAGACCTGGTGAGGTCCTGGACCTGGAAGAGAGCCCTCATCTAACCATGCTGGCAGTCACACTGGTTTCTAGCCTCTTGAACTGTGAGAGAGAAAAAACAAACAAACATATTGTTTACAAGCTATTGACTCTGTGGGTTGCAACCCAGTCTGTTATAGCAGCCTAAACCCAGATACTGATTCAGCTACTCAGCAACATCATTGGGTGTAAAAGTAGTGGTAGATGACACGACTGTTTTTAAATAACTTTTTATTTTTTATACAAAAACAAGTGATCATCAGATTTGGCCCATTGGCTTTAGTTTGCCCACCAATGGTTTATAAAACCCTGAAAGTAACAAAATACTTTAACTATAATTTTGGATTCAAATTTACAAAAGGCAAATCTGCTTTCTATATAATATGTTGCCTCTCCTTGATAGTTACATTGTAAGTAAAATACACTGAAGTACTTTAAATCATTGTCTAATGAGAGTTTCACTTTTTCTTAATTAGAACACAGATGATATCCCCAAACTCAAAATCCATAATATTTTGTAAAGCCATGATGATATGAAGTAAAAATGTACACAAATATTAAAATGTTTAGGAATTAAACATTAAATATAAATTGTATACTACTGTTCAGTTATATCCAGACACATTATTACCCTAGCTGAACATAGGTTGAAGATATTGTGCTTACAAATGTCACCACAGGTATATTTGTTCACTGTAGTATGATAGTTTTTTAAACCCTTTCTGACTTTATATACTGGCTCATGTTGTCATGCTGCAATTTAGTCAGTTTGTTAAGAAGTATTTGTCTAGCAGCCACTTCCTCTGATCAGAGAAGTTGTAATCTATTGACCAGTTTTTAATGATTCTAGATTAAAAGATTATTCAGAATAATAATTTAAAAAATTTTTGTTTCAAGATTTAACAGCCTAGCAATATTTATTTTTATTTCTATATATTTCTTAAGGCAAATACCTTCACTCTTTTGAGAAGCAGAATACTTCACTGCTTGTCAGAATTTCCCAGTGCTCCACAGTAAATAGAAGTTTTCATTCAATTAATAAAAAGTGTAAAGAGCATAAAATTGTAAAAGTTACCACATAATGCGTGATTTCCAAGATTTATTCTAGTTCTCTCTCACAGAGTTTAGAATGATGAGCCTCTTATTTCCCTCATGTCACTTTTGGAAACTTATTTTTTATAACATTTTTTCCCAGTTATTTATTCTCATCACTTAAAGCTGGATAGAAAACGCATTCTTCATCTAACTTCTAATGTTACACTTCTGTGCTTATGCAACACTCTCACTTTTCTTTATGGTATCTGTAGGTAATAAAAGCAGTTTTGTGAATGTATATTTTGTCAGGGTCCCTTCCTGAAAGTAGGGCATTTAGTTATGTAATTCTTAGAATCTTCTGAAGGCTCAAGTCAGTGTAGTTAGGGAGCAGCAGCATAGTTACTCACTGGTAAAAACATCTCTTTAAACTCTCTTTTCTTGAATATATGTAGGAAAATCATAGAGGTAAACATACATTGAGTGCATATATTATAAATAAGTTGATTTTATTTCAAATTCTGTTACCACTAACTTCCAGATTAAACTGAAGAGATGTTTCAGCCAGCTAATTTGAATTCAAAAGGATTATTATTATATACTGAATGACATAATATGTTAAGATATATTATAGTTTATACTAACAAGGAATTTGAAACCCAATTTAATAGCTTAATTTTAATTCACAACATTTTGAGTAGTTCAGTTCTGGTTTGTGCCTCTGTTGTATTGGATGTGTCAATTTCCCTCTAAACTATACAACTTTCTCAGGTTTGAGGAACTCCTGCTTCTTCTATTAATGATCATAAGTTTGTATATCCTCATTCACCTTTTGCTTAGGTTATCTAAGAACTTATAGTCAGTCAGTTCAGTGGCTCAGTCGTATTTGACTCTTTGCGACCCCACGGACTGCAGCACGCCAGGCTTCCCTCTCTTTCACCAGCTCCCAGAATCTACTCAAACTCATGTCCACTGTGTCGATGATGTCATCCAACCATCTCATCCTCTGTCATTGCCTTCTCCTTCCACCTTCAATCTTTCCCAGCATCAGGGTCACAAAATACACAAAAAAGCAAATGCCTTTATATTTTAGTATAAAATTAATTTGTTTCCCTACAGGTAATTAAAAAAAATAAATTGACTATATAGTCTTGGGAGTGTATGTTTTCATTCTTTTATTTTTTCTGGGCTAATGAATTTTTAGGCCAAATTACATTATACTTTTTAATTATAAAGTTTAGATATTGGCTTATGTTCTACAATTTCTTTTAGGATTTGAAATAGCTCAACTGGAATTCCATCACCACCACTAGCTTTGTTTGTAGCTGTGAAAGTGGTACACTCAATATGCCAGCAAATCTGGGAAACTCAGCAGTGACCACAGGACTGGAAAAGGTCAGCTTTCATTCCAATCCCAAAGAAAGGCAAGGCCAAAGAATGTTCAAACTACCACACAATTGCACTCATCTCACTTGCTAACAAAGTAATGCTCAAAATTCTCCAACCTAGGCTTCAACAGTATGAGAACCATGAACTTCCAGATGTTCAAGCCGGATTTAGAAAAGGCAGAGGAACCGGAGATCAAATTACCAACATCCACTGGATCATCAAAAAAGCAAGACAGCTCCAGAAAAAACATCTACTTCTGCTTTGACTACGCCAAAGCCTTTGACTGTGTGGATCACAACAAACTGGAAAATTCTTAGAGATGGGAATACCAGACCACCTGACCTGTCTCCTGAAAAATCTTAATGCATGTCAAGAAACAGCAGTTAGAACTGGACATGGAACAACAGACTAGTTCCAAATCAGGAAAAGAATACATCAAGGCTGTATATTGTCACCCTGTTTGTTTAACTTACATGCAGCTTACATCATGAGAAATACTGGGCTGGATGAAGCAAAAGCTGGAATCAAGATTGCTGGGAGAAATATCAATAACCTCAGATATGCAAATGGCACCACCCCTATGGCAGGAAGAGAAGAAGAACTAAAGAACCTCTTGATGAAAGCGAAAGAGGAGAATGAAAAAGTTGGCTTAAAACTCAACATTCAAAAGTCTAAGATCATGGCATCTGGTCCCATCACTTCATGACAAATAGATGGGCAAACAATGAAAACAGTGAGAGACTTTATTTTTGAGGACTCCAAAATCACTGCAGATGGTGACTTCAGCCATGAAATTAAAAGATGCCTGCTCCTTGGAAGAAAAGCTATGACCAAATCTAGACAGCATATTAAAAAGCAGAGACACTAGTTAGCCAACAAAGGTCCATCTTGTCAAAGTTATGGTTTTTTCAGTAGTCATGTATGGATGTAAAAGTTAGACTATAAAGAAAGTTGAGCGCTGAAGAATTGTTGCTTTTGAACTTTGGTGTTAGCAAAGACTCTTGAGAGTCCCTTGGACTGCAAGGAGATCAAACCACTAAATCCTAAAGGAAATCAGTCCTGAATATTCATTGGAAGGACTGATGCTGAAGCTGAAACTCTAATCCTTTGGCCACCTGATGCGAAAAACCTACTCATTGGAAAAGACTGTATGTAACAAGTGTGATACACTGTTTTTTAAATTGACTCCTTTATATGATACCTTACTTTTTATCTTTTGTTATAGCCTCTGCTTTAAGGTCTCTTTTGTCTGATATTGGTATTGCTACCCAGCTTTCTTGTCATTTCTATTTGCATGAATTATCTTTTATAATCTTTTCATTTTCAGTCTGTGTCTTTAGCTCTGAAGTTCATCTCTTGCACACAGCATATAGATAGGTTTTGTTCTTTTATCCAATCAGGCTCCCTTTGGCATTTGATTGGAAAATGTATTCCATTGGCATTTTAAGTAATTACTGATATGTATGTACTTATTGCAACTTGATAACTTTTTTCTGGTTGTTTTTATACTTCTTTTCTATCTATTTATTCTTCTTGTTGTTTGTTCCCTTGTGTTAAGATTTTCTTTAGTAGTATGCTTATGTTTCTTTTTCATAGCTCTTCTGTACCTTTTGTAGGGTTTTTGTTTGTTTGTTTGTTTTTTACTATGTTGTGTCTTGGTTGCTTTTGCTGTGTACAGGCTTTCTTTAGTTCTGGCAAGCAGAGGCTACTCTCTACTTGCAGGGGACAGGCTTCTTGTTGAGGTGGCTCCTCATTGCAGAGCACAAGCTCTAGGGCACATGGGCTTTAGTAGCTGCCAGACACAGGCTCACTAGTTGCAGCCCATGTTCTTAGTTGCCCTGCCACATGTGGAATCTTCCTGGACCAGGGATCAAACCTATATCCCCTGCATTGGCAGGCAGATTCTTAACTATCAGACCACCAGGGAAGTCCCTTGTTATAGGTTTTTCATTTGTGTTTATCATGAGTTCATATATGTTGTCCCATATAAGTTCAGACATATCTTAAAATACTGATATAATTTACTCCACTTCTCCACATTTTATGTTTTTGAGGTTATATTTTACATTCTCACGTATATTTCTGAACTATTTATTGCAGTTACAGTTGCTTTCAAAATATTTTTTGTAGTAGATTATTTTGTTGGTTGAACCTCAGCCATTATTGTGTATTTATCTTTTCTAGTAGAAATTTTCCTTGTCAAAAATTACTTACTTTCCAATTAGAGAAGATCCTTTAATATTTCTTTTAGTGTCAATTTAGTTTTGGTAAACTCTTCTAGTTTTTGCATGTCTGAAAAGTTCTTTTATCTCTCCTTCAGTTCTAGATGATAACATTGTAGGGTAAAATATTCTAGATTTCAAGGTCATCCCTTTCAACACTTAGAATATTATCATGTCTCTCCCTTCTGCCTTGAAAAGTTTCTGTAGAAAAATGAAACTGGTAGCTTTTTTTGGGATTCTCTTGTTTATGACTCTTCGTTTTCTCTTGCTTCCTCCAGTATTAACTCTTACATTTAACTTACGCCATTTTAATTATAATATGTCTTGTTATGGGGCTATTTGAGTTCATCTTGTGTGGGATTATTTGTGCTTCCTGTACCTGGATACCATTTTCCTTCTTCAGTTTTGGGAAAATTTCAGCCATAATTTCATCAGACATATTTTCCATTCCCTTTCTTGCTGTCTTCTCTGAGCATCCTATAATGTGAATTTTGGAATGGTTAGTGTTATGCAACTTGTACTTTATGTTGTTCTCATTTTTTTTTAACTTTATTTTTCATTGTGTTGTCCTGATTGGTTGATTTCCATTATTCTATCTTCCAGATAACTTGCATGTTCTTCTGTGTACTTAGTCCTGTGATTCATTCCTTCTAGTGTGTTCTTTATTTCAGTTATTAAATTATTCATTTCTGATTAGGTCCTTTTTTAATATTTTCTAGGTCCTTGCTAAAAAATGTAGTAGCATTTATCTACTCTTTCCCCTAATTCAGTTAACATTCTTTATACTACTGCTTTGAATTATTTATTTATAACATTTATTTCTGTCCCATTATTTATCTTTTCAAGGCTTTTCTCTTGCTCTTTCAGTTGAAAGTAGTACCTCTGTCTTTTTGTTTTACATAACTTTCTTCGTCTCTGTCAATTTAAGTGAAGTCAGTTATCTATTCTTGTCTTAAAGTAGTGTCCTTATGTTGTAGCTTTCCAATACAGATTTTGTGTATCCAGTGCCATGGACATAAATCATGTCTTTCCTCACAGTGGGCTAACTGGCAGCTATAAATTTGGTTTAGGTGGGGCCAGAGATTAAGGGACTGGAACTGGAGACTGGTGTGAGGCAGGACTTTGTCTCTGCTCACTGTTATCACCACACTATCAGGTGTGGGATCTGAGCCCAAGTTTTTGGAGCAGAGGGCCTGAAGATTGGACCCAGGCTAGCTTTGTTCCCTTTAAGTGTGTGCTTTCTCCTCTTCTATCACCATGACTCTTGCCCCAAGAGAGGAGAGCACTGAAGGATGGGAGCCTGAGCAGCTTCTCATCTTGTGTTGGCTACAGACTGAAGTCCAAGCTGTCTCCAAAGTGCTGCCTTTGCATAACGAGCATATTTACCCCTCACTACTCTGTTCAGATGAAGGCTTGGATCCAAGCCCCCTTTGTGCCTCATGGCTGGCCACACCTCCCAGCCCTCACCAGCTTCTCCCTATTGTGGAGCTGTACTGCAGAGCAGGAGGGGACTGCATGGACTCTCTATGTATATTTGTCTATGAACTGTGGTGGACCTGCTGCTATCAGAGTTCTGAGGTGCATCTGATATGCTGCTTGAAAAGAATAATAATAAAAAAAAAAAAGGCCACTGCTGCCCGGAGGCTGGCTCTGAACCAAGTTACCTTTGTGTTCCATGGCCATAGATCCAGTGCTGAAATGCAATGTGGAATAAACAGGGTTGAGGTATTCACTCAGCTCAGACTGAGGCATGCACCAAGGCAATAGTGCAAAACTCAGCAGCAACTTCAGCAGTTTTCTAGCTACACTTAATGCACTGCCTGGAGGCAAACCAGTGCACACATGCTCCTTAAAAGTTGAGTCTAGGCTTCCCAAGGCCCTCCAGTTAGTCCAGAATCCTTCCAATCAGCTAAGGGGGGTTGTCCTCCCAATTTAGAACCCCAGAACTAGAGTGTGCAATGGGACTTGAAACACTCACTCTTTAGAGTTGATCTTTTCTCATATAATCTTCCTATTTCTCTGAGTCCCCTCCCAGGAGAACAGATCCTGGTTTGATTGCTTTTATTCCCTCCTACCTAGTACTGTGAACTCACTGTAGCAGCACCTCAATACATAAGATAAATGCTAACATCCATAAAAGGGGAAATTGACAGTAACACAGTAGTAGTGGGGAATTTTAACACCCCACATGCACTGGTGGACATCATCCAGAGGAAAATAAGAAAACAAAAGCTTTAAATGATATAATACACCAAGCAGACTTAATTGATATTTATAGGGCATTCCATCTGAAAGTGTCAAAAGATACTTTCTTCTGGGATATATCATATCTTGTGTCACAAATCAAGCCTTTATAGATTTAAGAAAATTGAAATCATATCAAGCATCTTTTTGAACCACATGATATAAAATTAGGATTCAATTACAGGAAAATAAAACTATAAAAATCACAGACATGTGGATGTTAAATGATACAGATAAAGGCAAATACTGCATGATCTTTTGTATTTGGAGTCTAAAAAAAGTCATAGAAATAGAGGTCAGACTCTTAGTTACCAGAGGCACAGGGTCAGAGGAGGAGGAATGGGGGGAGGTGAATAAAAAGTACATAATTTACTAGGAATGTAATGTACAATGTGATGAATATAGCTAAAACTATTGTATGGTATATAAGAAAGAAAAAACAAAATGAGATTTTTTTCTTTTGTGTTTTCTTTTTCTTGTATCTGTAGGAGAAGATGGATGTTAGCTGAACCTGTTGTCACAATCATTTTACAATATATGTATGTCAAACCATTGTGCTGTGTATCTTAAACTTACATAGTGATATATGCTAGTTTTTCAACAAAACTGGAAAAAATATGGCTTAATCTGAATTATACAAGAGAAACTCATGATGAATAATACTTGTTCATTATGATACCTTACTGAAAAAAATTAGAATTGGTTAGGATTGGTTATAAAGTTATAACCTACAAGGAAATCCAATGGTTCCAAGCAGTAAATACCTAAACAAAAGTTCACATGAAATCATTTCAGACATTCCATAAGACACTGCAATAAATAAGTAAATATGAATTTTCTTTGAATATTTTCAAGTCAGTGCTTAATGAAATTATTATGTAAATTAATTACATACATTATTTGAACATACTGACTCCTAAATATCGTTTTTTTTCTAAACATCTTTTTTAAAAGATTTAATAGAAATATAGGCACATATTCATTCAATTATTCAATAACAAACGTGTGCACTTGCCATTGTCCAGGCTTTGTGATATATTTTAGATATAAATATTTATAAGAAGCACAAATATACATGGTAGTTCTATGGGTTTCAGACATAAGGGAAAAAGACACAGTAAATAGACAAAAATAATGCAGTTGTAATAAGTGCTATGGTAGAAAATTTGACTCAAAACTTAACCTTTAAGCCTCCTTCCCCATCAACACTGTGTAATTTGATTTAATTTATTTATGTGTTACACTAATGACAGCCTTAGATCATTCTAATTATATATTCAAAATTTGACCCTGTAATTGCTGCCTTTAATCTTTATATATACATCATTATACTGTGTCCATAGATTTCTTCCATTATTCAAGGTTTGCAATTTTAAAATATTTAAGTACTAGGTTTTTCTTTCCTATAGTTACCAAATTTAAAGAGAAATAAATAATAAATTAGATAAGTCAGAATAATAAGGGAGGATATTTTGGTGCAATCCTAAAAGCAGGTCCAACACCCAAATAAACTCACATGCATTTATATTCATATATTATACACTCATTCTTATATATCTACATTACACACACAGACACACACACACATGCTTTAAGCCTTTTCTTTGAAGGAAATAAATTGCTTTGCATAGATTATTCACCTTGAACAAGCATTGAAAATAGATTCAATGTGAGAATTAATGAGTAAATATTCAATGAAAAGAAACACTATGTGTATGACACAGTGGGTCTGAGTTTCTTGAAGCAGATTCTAGAATCCAGTCAACTTAGTCAAGATATAAAAGATTTTAAAAGTTATAAAAATTACCTATACAAATTATCTGTAGGATATGATCCAAATGTAACTTTTATAAAAGATTAGACTAGCAATAGTATACAAGGTAGACTGGAATTATGAGCAATACTGGAATCTGGAAAGCATCCCAAAGCATAATATTATAAGTGATACATGACAATTTAGTGGCTGCATTCCTTGAGTTTGGGGTGAATATTTAGTTAATGATTCATATTTTTATATTTAAAAACTAAACACTTTTCTTATATATTTGAATTATTTCAATACCTAATTTAAGTTTATAAAACAAGAATGACCATTCTGGGCATTATTGATATCCTGGGTTGGGTGCCAGTAGCTAACCTCTCAATTTGTGACAAGCAAAAATGTCTTTCAGTTCAGTTCAATTCAGTTCAAACGCTTAGTAGTGTCGGACTCCTTGTGACTCCATGCATCGCAGCACGCCAGGCCTCCCTGTCCATCACCAACTCCCGGAGTTCACTGAGACTCACCTCCATCGAGTCAGTGATGCCATCCAGCCATCTCATCCCCTGTTGTCCCCTTCTCCTCCTGCCCCCAATCCCTCCCAGCATCAGAGTCTTTTCCAATGAGTTAACTTTTCGCATGAGGTGGCCAAAGTACTGGAGTTTCAGCTTTAGCATCATTACTTCCAAAGAAATTCCAGGGCTGATCTCCTTCAGAATGGACTGGTTGGATCTCCTTGCAGTCCAAGGGACTCTCAAGAGTCTTCTCCAACACCACAGTTCAAAAGCATCAATTCTTTGGCACTCAGCTTTCTTCACAGTCCAACTCTCACATCCATACATGACCACTGGAAAAACCATAGCCTTGACTACACAGACCTTAGTTGGCAAAGTAATGTCTCTGCTTTTGAATATGCTATCTAGGTTGGTCATAACTTTTCTTCCAAGGAGTAAGCACCTTTTAATTTCATGGCTACAGTCACCATCTGCAGTGATTTTGGAGCCCAAAAAGATAAAGTCTGACACTGTTTCCACTGTTTCCCCATCTATTTCCCATGAAGTAATGGGACCAGATGCCATGATCTTCATTTTCTGAGTGTTGAGCTTTAAGTCAACTTTTTCACTCTCCACTTTCACTTTCATCAAGAGGCTTTTTAGTTCCTCTTCACTTTCTGCCTTTCAGTTCAGTTCAGTTGCTCAGTTGTGTCCGACTCTTTGCGACCCCATGAATCGCAGCACGCCAGGACTCCGTGTCCTTAGACACTGCCAAATGTCTTCTTGGGAGCAAAATAATATTCCTCAGTTGAGAATCTTTGGTATATACTAAGGTTTTCCTATTTATTTTGCTTAATCCTTAAACTCTATATAAATTATTTTCACAATAATGATGTATGACAAACACTCTCAAATATTTAATGGCTTACAATGACGAATGTCTGTTTTTCTCACTCAGAGATACACATGTCAGAGGCTGCTATCAACAGGGCTTGACTGAACCTAGTCAGGCTTCAGGCTATAGCTCAAGTTCAAATATGCTCCATATCTCATATCAGAGCCTAAGTTAAAGAGACAGACATGAAGTGTGTTCTCCTCGTGGTGATGTCAGGAACTCAACAAAACAGTCCAGGCATATATGCACATTCCAAGCCTCCACTTATATTGAGTTTTCTAATCTCTAGTTAACAAAATCATGGCATATAGCTAAGGCCAAGGTAAAGGGGAAGGGAGTCATTTTGCCTATCATGCATCTGTGGCAAGAATGTGAGGTAAAGACATGGAACCAACAATTCAGTCTGCCACCTAGTCAAATGACATAAAAAGCTTGGTTTGTAGACTGAATTTTGTCGACGTTAATATCTTACATTAAACTGAGAGCTTCTTGGAGCCAGGTCCAATACTAGGCACATAAGTGTTTAAAGAATAAATACATGAGCAAAACAATTAGCATCATTATTTTACATTTTTTAAATCATAAATGAGTTTATACTGTATTGAATAAACATTATATAAAACATTACTGTTATTATATTAAAGTATATTGACTAGTTATTAATAATAAAATATTAAAATGACAGGCCATTTTGTAATTTGTGGAGAATCATGATACACATCAAAGGTACTGGTAATACTTACTGCTACTCAACATGATATTGATTTTACAAATTATCTTGCTGAGAAATTTGCATTCATGATTTTTCACTTACCTTAATAACTAAAATCTTCTACTATAGATATTATCAAGTAAATAGAGAATAAAATAATCTTTATAAGTTTTCTATAAGTACTTTTGACTTTCATGTATTAGCTTGAATGATTAATTATTACTCACCAAATCTAACTTCTCTTTTCTTACCTCTCCTCTCCTTTTTCTGCTTTTCTTAATAATTATATAAATGCTCAACTTTGTGAAAATCAAAAGCAAATTTAGTAATGACACCACAGCATACTTTTATGTAATGAGTGAACATAGTATTCAATTACAATGTCATTTGTCTTTTAAAATAGAATCTCAATTTGAAAAATTATCTAACAAATTGAAGTGGCAAAGACTTCTTATTCTATTTTACTTTATTAGATGGATCAAAAAAGTAACCATGTCTGAACATTAAGTCAGTAAAATTTGTAACTGAAAACCAACTAATAGCTGTAGGTATTTGATCATTTGTTCTTTACCTGGGGTGATATTCAAGAGTATATTTGATTCACAAACCTAACTATACTTGGCATTTCATGTTTGCTTTATATAAATAAATGAATTTTATGTATATAATGACAAGCCTAGACAGTATATTAAAATCAGAGACATCACTCTGCCAACAAAAGTGTGTATAGTCAAAGTTATGCTCTTTCCAGTAGTCATGTATGAATGTGAGAGTTGGACCATAAAGAAGGTGGAGCACCAAAGAACTGATGCATTTGAACTACTGGAGAAGACTCTTGAGAGTCCCTTGAACAGCAAGGAGATCAATCCTCAAGGAAATCAACTCTGAATATTCATTGGAAGGACTGATGCTGAAGCTGAAGTTCCAATGCTTTGGCCACCTGATGCAAAGTGCTGACTCATTGGAAAAGACCCTGATGCTGGGAAAGATTGAGGGCAAGATGGGACGGGGACAACAAAGGATGAGATGGTTGGATGACATCACTGACTCAATGGACATGAATATGAGCAAACTCAGGGAGGTAGTGAAGGACAGGGAAGCCTGGCGTGCTGCAGTTCATGGGGTCCCAAAGTGAGGCAAACAACTTAGTGACTGAACAACAACAACAAAATCAATATACATAATAGGAACACAAGTTTATGGCCAGAGACAAAAATAACACTATATATTATAGATAAAGTTTTAAAACTATGTTAAATACTATTTCAAAGAGGTTTGCATTCTTCCTGAAAAAAAAAAAAAAAAAACAACCCTATTTGCTGTAGAGGACTTGAGAAAATTTCCACAATCAAAATATGAATATTAATATATGGTTAAATATATAGATATGACAGATGGAAAAAGAAAGGCAGAGAAACAGAGATATATCTTAGGCTACATATATTCATTACCAGGGTTTTCTAATATTAATATGGATTATGGATAAGAAAAACTTATAATTTTGGAGTCCTTATTAAATGTGCCAAGCATATTGTTCTTCTATAGACCAATAGTCTTTACAATAACTCTATGAGGTAGATTTCATAATTGCTGGTTTGTGTGTTCAGTTTTATATAGCAAATAAGACACAAAAAAGCAAAATATCTTATTTCACAAGCTAATAAAAAAGTAGCTCAAACTTAGGTACGTCTAGGTTAGTTTGCCTCTGTCACACAAGTGTTATGTTCCTCGGTTCTTTGTCTCGTCACAACAAAGATTTGGAGCGATGGACATTAAAGCCCTCGGCGTGTCACAGCTCTTGGGTCTTAGACAAACCGTACTACAGCTCTTAGGCAAATCAGTGTTACAGCTCTATTTTATTTAGAAGATAGCAGGAGAATCCAAGACTTGAGAAGAAAAGACTGGAGGAGTGCGTGGGGAGGGAGAAAGAGAGAGTGAGAGAGAGAGAGAGAGAGTGAGAAAGAGAGAGATAGAGCACATACACGCGGGAGAGTCCATCAGAAAGCACTTTGGCGCCTCCTTTTATATGTTTTTTCCTCCACCTGGGCCTGCCCTATGCAAATTGGGCTTAGCCAGGAGTGCTGTTTGTTCTGCCTGAAGTCTTCACTCTGGTCCTTGGACCTTCCTTGTCTTTTAGCCACCGCCATTTTGGACTCCTTTTCCCTATTCTACCTACCTAACACCTCCAAAGCACATAATTACATTTCCTATACCATAATTTATTTCCTTACACTAATTCCTTTTCTATTTGGAATTGCTTTATATTCAACAGTCTCTGTCTTCCCCTTCCTCAGAGATCTGGTCCCACTTACCCCCTTTCAAATGCTCCATTGCCTGCCATTGATCTGATTCTTTGACTTGAGTCCTGAAGAGCACTTTTGAATCTATATTATTCAGTTCAGTTCAGTTCAGTTCAGTCACTCAGTCATGTCCGACTCTTTGCAACCCCATGAATTGCAGCATGCCAGGCCTCCCTGTCCATCACCAACTCCCAGAGTTCACTCAGACTCACCTCCATCGAGTCAGTGATGCCATCCAGTCATCTCATCCTCTGTCGTCCCCTTCTCCTCCTGCCCCCAATCCCTCCCAGCATCAGAGTCTTTTCCAATGAGTCAACTCTTTGCATGAGGTGGCCAAAGTACTAGAGTTTCAGCTTGAGCATCATTCCCTCCAAAGAAATCCCAGGGCTGATCTCCTTCAGAATGGACTGGTTGGATCTCCTTGCAGTCCAAGGGACTCTCAAGAGTCTTCTCCAACACCACAGTTCAAAAGCATCAATTCTTCAGCGCTCAGCCTTCTTCACAGTCCAACTCTCACATCCATACACGACCACTGGAAGAACCATAGCCTTGAATAGACGGACCTTAGTTGGCAAAGTAATGTCTCTGCTTTTCAATATACTGTCTAGGTTGGTCATAACTTTTCTTCCAAGGAGTAAGCATCTTTTAATTTCATGGCTGCAGTCACCGTCTGCATATTATTACTAGGTCTCAAATCAAATCCAAACAGATATAAAGTATACATAAGTTCAGGCATCTTTTTCATAAACACTGGCACAAGCATCTTTTAACTGAGAAGCATTATTAAAAAAAAAAAAAACAAAACTACATCATTTTCTGAAAGGCATCCAGCATACAGAGATTTAATTTCTATCAACACAATCCCCTTCCCAACCACAACTCCTCTCATAGAGCCTCCTCTTTTCACCCTATTACCTTCTCAGGTATTAGATGTCCTGTCTTAGTTTGCCATCCATTTTATTTGTACTAATATAACTAATAACTATATCATTTATAGTTACAGATTCAATAAAGGATCAATCCCATACATATACACACAAAATGATGTAACCAATTATTATAAGTAGCAAATATTTTTCTAATTGTCACAAGCTTTAACTAAAGTCACCTGTCATTCCCAATCTAACTACTTAAATACATGTTCATATGCTTAGAAACCCTGCCACTCCCTTGATGATATCAATCTATATTTTTTCTCCTTGTCTCTGCAAATGACACTATTTTGTTTTTTATGGCTGAATAATATTCCATTCTATATATGTACCACAGCTTCTTTACCCATTCCTCTCTTGGACATTGAGGTTGCTTCCTTGTTCTGGCTATTGCAAACAGTGCTTCAGTGAACAATGGGTGCATGTGTCTTTTTGAATTATGGTTTTTTCAGAGTATATAGCAGGAGTGGGATTGCTCGATCCCATTTCTCCCTTGTATATCCTTGACTCTTTTGACCATAACTGCATAGGTTTATTCCTGGGTTTCTATCCTCTGACATTGCTCTATATTTCTTTTTTGTGCCAGTGCCATACTATCTTGATTACTGAAGCTTTATAATACAGTCTGAATTCAGGGAGCCTGATTCCTCCAGCTCCATTTTTCTTTCTCAGGGTTGCTTTTGCTATTCAGGGTCTTTTGTATTTCCATACAAATTGTAAAATGTTGTGTTCTATTTCTGTGAGAAATGCCATTGGTGATTTTTTTTTAAAGGAACCTCCATACTGTTCACAATAGTGGCTGTATCAATTCCCACCAACAGTGTAAGAAGGTTCCCTTTTCTTCGCATCCACTCCAGTATTTATTGTTTGTGGATTTCTTGATGATGGCCATTCTGACAGGTGTGAGGTGATACCTCATTGTAGTTTTGAGTTATATTTCTCTAAGACTTACGGGTGTTAAGCATTATTTCATGTGTTTTTTGGTCATCTGCATGTCTTCTTTAGAGAAAATGTCTCTTTAGATTTTCTGTCCAGTTTTTTTGTTTGAGTTTTCTGTTGTTTTATTGAGCCTCATGAATTGTTTGTATATTTTGGAGGTTAATCCTCCATTACTTGTTTCATTTGCAAATATTTTCTTCTATTCTGAAGATTGTTGTTTCATCTTGTTTATGATTTCCTTTTCTGTGCAGAAGCTTTTAAGTTTAATTAAGTCCCATTTTTTTATTTTAGTTTTTATGTTCATTACTCTAGGAGGTAGGTCCAAAAAGATACTGCTGAGGTTTGTCAGAGAGTGTTCTATGGTTTTCTCTAAGAGTTTTATAGTGCTCAGCCTTACATTTAGGTCTTCAGTCCATTTTGAGTTTACTTTTTGTGTATAGAGTTAGGGAGTGTCCTAATTACATTCTTTTACATGTAGATGTCCAGTTTTCCCAGCACCACTTATTGAAGACTGTCTTTTCTCCGTTGTATATCCTTGACTCCTTTGACCATACTGCATAGGTTTTTTCCTGGGTTTCTATCCTCTGACGTTGCTCTATATTTCTTTTTTGTGCCAGTGCCATACTATCTTGATTACTGAAGCTTTATAATACAGTCTGAAGTCAAGGAGCCTGATTCCTCCAGCTCCATTTTTCTTTCTCAAAGTTGCTTTTGCTATTCAGGGTCTTTTGTATTTCCATACAAATTATAAAATGTTGTGTTCTATTTCTGTGAGAAATGCCATTGGTGATTTGATAGGGATTGCATTGAATCTGCAAAATTGAATTCCAAAATTGATTTGGGTAGTATAGCCAATTTCACAATATTAATTATTTCAATCCCAGAACATGGTATGTTTCTCCATCTGTTTGTATCATCTTTGATTTCTTTCATCGGTATGATATAGTTTTCTATGGGATTCTTTCCTTAATTTCTATTGCTGATCTTTGTTGTTAGTGTATAGGAATGCAGGAAATTTCTATATATTTATTTTGTATCCTGTGACTTTACTAAATTCATTAATTAGCTCTTCTAGTTTTCTGGTGGACTTCTTAGTATTTTCTATGGGCAGTATCATGTCCTCTGCAAACATGACAACTTTACTTCTTCTCCAATGTGGGTTCCTTTTATTTCTCTTTTCTGATACTGTAGCTAGAACTTCCAAAACTATTTAGAATAATAGTTTTGAGAATGGACATCCTTGTCTTGTTCTTGATCTCAGAGGAAATGCTTTCTGTTTCTGAGAAACATTTATGAGAATATTTGCTATGGGTTTTTCTTATGTGGACTTTATTACGTTGAGGCAGGTTTCCTCTTTGCCCAGTTTTCAGTTACTTTTTATCATAAATCATTGTTGAATTTTGTCAAAAGCTTTTCTGAATCTATTAAGATGGTCATATGGAATTTTATTCCTCAGTTTGTCAATATAGTGTATCACATTGATTGATTTGCATATAGTGATGAATTCTTGCATCCCTGGAATAAATCCACTACATCATGGTGTATGATCACTTTAATGTTGTTGGATTTGATTGCTTATATTTTGCTGAGGATTTTTCCATCTGTGTTCATCAGTGATATTGATCTGTAATTTTTTCTTTTTGTGTGTCATATCTTTGCCTAGTTTTGGTATCAGTGTGATGATGACCTTGCTGAATGAACTTGGGAGTGTTCCTCTTTTTTGCAGTTTTTTGGAAGACTTTGAAAAGAATAGGTGTTAGCTCTTTTCTGAAGGTTTGATAAAATCAGTCTGCGAAGCCATCTGCTCTTGGAGTGTTATTTGTTTGAAGATTTTTAATTTTCAATTACATTACTTGTGATTGGTCTGCCCATATTGTTTTTTTTTTTTTTTTTTTTCCCTTGGTTCAGTCTTGGAAGGTTGTAGTTTTCTAAGAATTTGTCCATTTCTTCCAGGTTTATTTGCATATTGTATCTTATTGGCATTTAGTGGCTTGTGGTGGTCTCTTATGATTCTTTGTACTGCTACAGTGTCAGATGTAACTTCTCCTTTTTCATTTCTAATTTTATTGATTTGAGTTCTCTCGCTTATTTCCTGGATGAGTCTGGCTAAAGGTTTATCAATTTTGTTTTCCTGGTCAAAGAACCAGCTTTTAGTTTTATTAATCTTTGCTATCATTGCTTCATTTCTTTTTCAGTTATTTCTGCTCTGGTCTTTATGATTTCTTTTCTTTCTTTCTTCTTCTTCTTTTTTTTTTTTTGCTACTAACTTTGGGGTTTTGTTGTTGTTCTACTTTCTCTAGTTGTTTCAGTTTAAGGTTAGGTTATTTGAGGCTTCTTGTTTCTTGAAGTAGAATTGTATTCATCTTAATGCTGCTTTTGCTACATCCCACTGGTTTGGGGTCATAGTGTTTTTGTTGTCTTTTTTTTTTTCTAAGTGTCTTTTGATTTCCATTTTGACTTCTTCAGTGATTTCTTGGCTATGTAATAGCACGTTATTTAGCCTCCATATGTTTGTGCTTTTTTCACTTTTTTCCTCCTATAATTCATTTCTAATCTCATAGTATTGTGGTCAAAAAAGATGCTTAATACAATTATAGCTTTATTAAATTTACCAAGGCTTGATTTGTGACCCAAAACATGATCCATGCCAGAGAATGGTCCATGTGCACCTGAGAAGACAGTATATTCTGCTGATTTCAGATGGAATACCCTATAAATTTCAATCAAGCCTATATGGCCTAATATGTCATGTATAGCTTGTGTTTTCTTTTAAATTTCTATTTGGATGATCTATCCATTTGTGTAAGTGAAGTATTATAGTCCCTCACTACTATTGTGTTACTGTTGATTTCTCCTATGTTGACTGTCTAAATATTTACAGTTGGTATATCTTATTCTCGGGTTGATTTCTTGAACATTATGTGGTGTTCTTGCTTTTCTCTTGTAATAGTCTTTATTTTAAAGTGTATTTTTTTCTGATGTGAGTATTGCTACTCCAACTTTCTTTTGATATCTGTTTTCATGGAATATCTTTTTCCAGCCCCTCACTTTCAGTCTGTATATGTTCCTAGGTCTGAAGTGGGTTTCTTGTGAACAACATATATATGGGTCTTGTTTTTGCATCCATTCAGCCAGTCTGTGTCGTTTGGTGGAACCAGGTAATCTATTTATATTTAAGGCAATTATTGATATATATGATCCTATTACAATTTTGTTCATTGTTTTGTGTTTATTTTGTAGGATTTTTTTCCTCTCTTGTGTTTCCCACCTGGAGACGATCCTGTAGCATTTGTTGTAAAGCTGTTTTGGTGGTGCTGAATTCTCTTAGCTTTTGATTGTCTTTAGGGAATTTGGTTTCTCCATCAAGTCTGAATGAGATTCTTGTTGAGTAGAGTAAGCTTGGTTGTAGGTTTTTCCCTTAAGAAACTTAAGGTGTTTGAGTTTTTAATTGGTAAAAAATTTCAAGTATGGTAAGATTTTAAATGTAACTAATAAAAAAGGAAATTAAGCAAGTAGGATTTAGAATAGTAGTATATTATTTTCTAATCAAAATTTAATAACAGGTACAGAAAAACTAAAAATTATTAAAAATAAACAGTAAGCAAATGACACAGAATAGTTATCAAAGGAGAACAAGTTTGGAGGCTGACAAAGCCCAATTTCAAAACTTACTGTAAAGCTATAGTCATTAAGCCAATGTGGTATTGGTGAAAGAAGAGACAAATGTATCAATGGAACAGAAAGCCCAAAATAAAACAGCATAAATCTAGTGCACTAGTCTTTGAGAATGGAACAACAGCAATAAAAATGGAGAGAAAAAAAATTGTTTCTTCAAAAAATGACGATCGAAACACTGAAAACTTTCATGCCAAAACCAAATGAATTTAGACACAAATCTTATACTTTTTACAAAAGTCAACTCAAAATACGTCCTAGATGTAAATGTAAAAGTAAAGAACTCTTAAAGATAGAGTACAATCTATTTGACCTTTTACACAAGGGGTAACTTTTTAGATATAACAGCAAAGGCAAGGATTCATGAAAGAAAGAATTGATAAATTGTACATCATTAAAATAAAAAACTGCTGTATGAAATATACTGACTGAGGATGAAAATGAGAAAAGTCACAGATTGAGGGAAAATATTTCCAAAAGATATCTGATATGTACTGTTATCTAAAATATACAAAGAACTCTTAAAACTGCATCACATGACATCAGGGAAACATTTTTTTTTTAAGAGATACCCCTTACAGATCTATTAGACTAATTCAAATCCAGAACTGACAACAGCAAATGTTAGCAATAGGAATGCTCAGTCATAACTGGAAGGGATGCAAAATGGGATATCCACTGTGATATCCCATATCCTTTGTGATTGGCAGGTTCCTACAAAACTAACATACATTTTACTGTACAGCACAGCAATTTCATTCCTTAGTATTTACACAAAGGAGCTGAAAATATCCACAAAAAACCCCTGCAAAGTGATGTTCAGAGCAGCTTTATCCAATGTAGCTAATACTTGAAAGCAATCAATATGCCCTTAAGTCAGTAAATAGATAAGAAAACTGTGGTACATCCAGTCAATGGAATATTATTCAGTGCTAAAAAGAAGGGAACTATTAAGCTATGAAAAGACATGGAAGAAATTTAAATGCATATTAATAATAAGAGAAGCCAGTCTGAAAAGGCTACAGATTGTGTGATTTCAGCTATATAATATTCTGGTAAAATTAACTGTGGAGACAGTAAAAAGATCAGTGGTTATGGGGGAGCAAGGGACAGGCAGGTAGAGTAAAAAGGATTTTTATGTCAGTGAAACTATTCTGTACGATACTATAATAGTAGATGCATACTACTGTTAAGTTCATTCAGTTCAGTTCAGTAGCTCAGTCATGTCCAACTCTTTGCTACCCCATGAATCGCAGCATGCCAGGCCTCCCTGTCCATCACAAACTCCCGGAGTTCACTCAGACTCAAGTCCATCGAGTCAGTGATGCCATCCAGCCATCTCATCCTCTGGCATCCCCTTCTCCTCCTGCCCCCAATCCCTCCCAGCATCAGAGTCTTTTCCAATGAGTCAACTCTTTGCATGAGGTGGCCAAAGTACTGGAGTTTCAGCTTCAGCATCATTCCCTCCAAAGAAATCCCAGGGCTGATCTCCTTCAGAATGGACTGGTTGGATCTCCTTGCAGTCCAAGGGACTCTCAAGAGTCTTCTCCAACACCACAGTTCAAAAGCATCAATTCATCGATGCTCAGCCTTCTTAACAGTCCAACTCTCATATCCATAGGTGACCACAGGAAAAACCATAGCCTTCACTAGACGGACCTTTGTTGGCCAAGTAATGTCTCTACTTTTGAATATGCTATCTAGGTTGGTCATAACTTTCCTTCCAAGGAGTAAGCGTCTTTTAATTTCATGGCTGCAGTCACCATCTGCAGTGATTTTGGAGCCCAGAAAAATAAAGTCTGACACTGTTTCCACTGTTTCCCCAAACTCATAGAATATGTAGTGTCAAGAGTAAACCCTAATGTAAACTATGGATTATAGGTAAAAATGAAATTCCAACATGGATTCATCAATTATAACAAATGTAAGACTCTGGAGGGCAGATTGTTAGTGGGGGAGACGATTGGGCAACCTGAACTGAGGGGACAAGGTGTGTATGGAAACTCTGTATTTTCCACTCATTTTTCTTGGAACCTAAAACCATTATAAAAATCCATTAAAAATTAAAATAAATAAATGGCTAAAAAAGGAGAAAGCACAGAAAAAGTAGAATAAAGAGAAAGCTAAAGGTTGGATTATATTTAAAAATCTAAATGGTTAAGACATCAAAATAAATATACAAAAACAGATTATCAGTTGACAGATAAGAATAGAATAAAAATGGAAAATCAAATAATTTTTTAAAGAGACATACTAACATTTAAGGATAATAATAATAAGTGGTAAAGCATTGAAAACCTTAGGGGATAAAGGCGAAATGTTAAATCATCAGGATGTGCTGAAAATAAATAGCATCTGTCAGACAGAGCACGTGAAGAACCATGTACAGAGATCTGTAACATTGTAAGTGAAGAGGAACTAAAAAGCCTCTTGATGAAAGTGAAAGTGGAGAGTGAAAAAGTTGGCTTAAGGCTCAACATTCAGAAAACAAAGATCATGGCATCCGGTCCCATCACTTTATGGGAAATAGATGGGGAAACAGTGGAAACAGTGTCAGACCTTATTTTTCTGGGCTCCAAAATCACTGCAGATGGTGACTGCAGCCATGAAATTAAAAGACGCTTACTCCCTGGAAGGAAAGTTATGACCAACCTAGATAGCATATTCAAAAGCAGAGACATTACTTGGCCAACAACAGTATGTCTAGTCAAGGCTATGGTTTTTCTTGTGGTCATGTATGGATATGAGAGTTGGACTGTTAAGAAGGCTGAGCATCGATGAATTGATGCTTTTGAACTGTGGTGTTGGAGAAGACTCTTGAGAGTCCCTTGGACTGCAAGGAGATCCAACCAGTCCATTCTGAAGGAGATCAGCCCTGGGATTTCTTTGGAGGGAATGATGCTGAAGCTGAAACTCTAGTACTTTGGCCACCTCATGCAAAGAGTTGACTCATTGGAAAAGACTCTGATGCTGGGAGGGATTGGGGGCAGGAGGAGAAGGGGACACCAGAGGATGAGATGGCTGGATGGCATCACTGACTCGATGGAGGTGAGTCTCAGTGAACTCTGGGAGTTGGTGATGGATAGGGAGGCCTGGCGTGCTGCGATTCATGGGGTCACAAAGAGTTAGACACGACTGAGCGACTGATCTGATGGGAGAAATATTAATAACCTCAGATATGCAGATGATACCACCCTTATGGCAGAAAGTGAAGAAGAACTAAAGAGCCTCTTGATGAAAGTGAAAGAGGAGAGTGAAAAAGTTGGCTTAAAGCTCAACATTCAGAAAACTACAATCATGGCATCTGGTCCCATCACTTCATGGGAAATAGATGGGGAAACAATGGAAACAGTGTCAGACTTTATTTTGGGGGGCTCCAAAATCACTGCAGATGGTGACTGCAGCCATGAAATTAAAAGACACTTA
>NW_011494923.1:3292376-3321496 GCF_000754665.1 Bison bison bison | reverse complement strand
AAATCACTGCAGATGGTGACTGCAGCCATGAAATTAAAAGACACTTACTCCTTGGAAGGAAAGTTATGACCAACCTAGATAGCATATTGAAAAGCAGAGACATTACTTGGCCAACAACAGTATGTCTAGTCAAGGCTATGGTTTTTCTTGTGGTCATGTATGGATATGAGAGTTGGACTGTTAAGAAGGCTGAGCATCGATGAATTGATGCTTTTGAACTGTGGTGTTGGAAAAGACTCTTGAGAATCCCTTGGACTGCAAGGAGATCCAGCCAGTCCGTCCTAAAGGAAACCAGTCTTGGGTGTTCATTGGAAGGACTGATCCTGAAGCTGAAACTCTAATACTTTGGCCACCTCATGCAAAGAGTTAACTCATTGGAAAAGACTCATGCTGGGAGGGATTGGGGGCAGGAGGAGAAGGGGATGACAGAGGATGAGATAGCTGGATGTCATCACCGACCCAATAGACATGAGTTTGGGTAAATCCCGGGAGTTGGTGATGGAGAGGGAGGCCTGGCACGCTGAGATTCATGGGGTCGCAAAGAGTCGGACACAATTGAGTGACTGAACTGAACTGACCTGAACAGGAGTTGGTGAACAAAACCATCCCCAAGGAAAATAAATGCAAGAAGGTAAAATGGTTTTTTGAGGAGGCTTAGAAATAGCTGAGAGAAAAAGAGAACTGAAAGGTAAAGGAGAAAGCGAAAGATAGGTATATGCAACTGAATGCAAAGTTATAGAGAACAGGAAGGAGAAATAGGAAAGCCTTCTTATGTAATACTCATTTATTATTTCTCAGCTTTTCGATATAAGGAGTTTGGGTACTGCTTATCTGGGTACTGTTTCAGATCTAATAAGCCTGCAGCCTGGGTGTCATGTGGGGCAGTGATCTCACCAAAATACTGTGGGATTCTTCTGAACTTACATAGTTCATACGGTTTCTCTGTAGCTATAGAATTTATTGCAGGTAGCTTCCTCAAAGATTAAAAATAAAGAGTGAGGGTTTATGATTTCAAGTCTTCCACCTCTGGCCCCTCTATTAAAGGGCTTATTTTCGCCTGGAAAATTCCATAGATTTCTCTGAGCCTGCTGTACTGTAGTCCACAGGGTTGCAAAGAGTCAAATATGACTGAGCAACTAAGTTTAACTTTCAACTGATAAGGGACCTTAATTACATCTTCAAAATAATCTCATCTTTGCCGCAGTATATCATATGTTTCATGGAAGAATTTTACAAAAGTTTTAAGGAACAAATCATTTCCATTTTATGGAAATATTTGTATGATTATAACAGTAGTTTAGAAAATCTATTGATGTATCTCAGTAGAAAAACATGATCGATCATCTCAAAAAATACAATAAAAAGTCAGTTAATAGGTAATACCCATTTGAATCAATGCAGGTCCAGTTTATTGAATACTTTGAAAAGTTGATTCTACGTTTTCCTCTAGAGGTGGAAAAATTCAAGAATTGCTAAGTCACTCTTGAAGAAAATAAGTTGAGTATATGTGTTGGGAAAATAGAGAGAGTTGATCTACCTGATATCAAAACTAAATACATTATAAAGCTATAGGGATTAAAATGAATAAACAGTCCAGATACAAATTCATGCATCTATGGAAATTTGAAATATGACCAACATAGCATTTCAATGCACTGGGTAAAGACTGGATAATTCAGTAAGTAGAATTAAGATATTTTATTATTGACATGAATACAGTAGACTGACTAACTCAACACCTGTCCTTATTTCCTCATAGTGTACCTCTCGGTACCATAGCAACTAGAAAACTAAAATACCAAATCTCATGAACTATTGCAGCTAGGGTCTTGATATGGCTCATCTTTATCAAACAGTTGGTTTATGTTTTAAATTCAGAGATTTAAATTCAGAACCAAATGAAGTACAGAGGGAAAAAATTGCATTCAAGGCATTGAATGTGCTACTATATTTGTGGATATACAGGCTGCTCGTGGTTAGCGGCCTAATTCCTAAAGTATAGCTAGGGTGGTACTGTCCTGGAACCAACAGTTATCACAGAAGCTTCTTATTCTATTACTTCCTGATTGTAACAGAGATGGCTGTTTCCTCAGTTAGCCATTTGCACATTTATGTGTTGATTTGTCGATAGTATAGCCCAGCTTAGAGCCTACTCCTCCAACTCAATCAAGATTTTGGGTGCACATAATTGTATTAAATCTCTTTTTTCTTAACCTAGTATACTGCCAAAGAAATTATTATTTATGCAATTTTGTAAATATGACCATATGCAGGTAGATCCCTACCTCATGACGTACTAACGAAATTCCATAGAAATGAATAACAAATATTAAAGGTAAAAATTGTATACACCTTGGAAAGACATATAGGATAGAGCCTTTATATCCTCAAGATGCAGTCTCTTTTTAAAGAAAACACAAGTATTAACCATAAGAGAAAAGACTGATGAATTTAACTACATTTAAATGAGCAACTTCATTTCATTAAAACATACAGCAACAGATGCACTTTTAGAGTAAAATGTAAAACAAAACTAGGAGAAAATATTTGAAAAATATATAAATAAAAAGTAAAAAGTTATCTAGATTCCACTTAAAAAAGCCTTTTGAAGTATGAGTAAAAGGCATTTCATAGAAAACCCAAATGGGCAATATAGATATGAAAATATGTCAAACTCATTTAGCAATTAATTAAATGTTAATTAAAATCACAGTGAGGTACCATTTTACACACAGTATATGGCCCAAATCTGACAACATTATTTGTTGGCAAGGGTATAAAACAAAGGAAACACTCAAATACTATTAGCGCATAAAATGTTGGGAGGAAAGATGAGAAAGACTAAATGAAAGAAAAAGTGTATTGAGAACCACAGTGTGAGAACCAAGTGTATATGCATTGGGGATTGTGAAAATTGGTTGGTGGAAGAGGGCTTATTAACAAGGGAAAATTGTATCAATGGATGGTTTCCAAACTATATACAATTAGCATGCCCTCAGGTACTGGATGAAACCAGTTGATATATTTTGTAAGAATAATTAAAATTCAGGTATTCGGGATGAGAAAAGAAAAAGGAAAGTGAAGCTGAGCACAGATGCTTTTATAATGTTGCATTCTGGAAAATGAAGGAAGCTAAAGTGAAAGAGATAATCATGCCTGCCAATCACATTGCCACACAACAGGGTTGGAGAGAATTGACCTTTTAGCAGGAGTTGGAGTCATCGGCATTCTGAAATATTCTGATAAGAAGTCATGTTAAGTGGAGGAGCTATTTCAGAATATGAAGGTTTTGACCCATTTATGTATAACTTGGGGAGAGGTGTCAAGTAGAGCAATAAAGTTGGCTAAAGCTATATCTCACTGGAAAAGACCCTGATGCTGGGAAAGATTGAAGGCAGGAGGAGAAGGGGATGACAGAGGATGAGATGGTTGGATTGCATCACCAACTCGATGGACATGAGTTTGAGCAAGCTCCAGGAGTTGGTGATAGACAGGGAAGCCTGGTGTGCTGCAGTCCATGGGGTCATAAAGAATTGGACATGACTGCGGAACTAAACTGAACTGAAAGCTATTTCTATCTTCCATGTCCTATTCTACATATTTACACATGTATGAGTTATGAAATTTAAATTGGGTGATTTTGGTGATTCTACTAATGATCCAGACCCATCACTTCATGGTAAATAGATGAGGAAACAATGAAAATAGTGATAGATTTTATTTTCTTGGGCTACAAAATCACTGCAGATGGTGACTGCTGCTATGAAATTAAAAGACACTTGCTTCTTGGAAGAAAAGCTTTGACAGACCTAGACAATGTATTAAAAAGCAGAGGCATTACTTTGCCAACAAAGGTCCATCTAGTCAAAGCTATGGTTTTCCCAGTAGTCATGTATGGATGTGAGAGTTGGACTGTGAAGAAAGTTGAGTGCCGAAGAATTGATGCTTTTGAACTGTGGTGTTGGAGAAGACTCTTGAGAGTCCCTTGGACATTAAGGAGATCAAATCAGTCAATCCTCAAGGAAATCAGTCCTAAATATTCATTGGAAGAACTGATACTGAGGCTGAAGCTCCAATACTTTGGCCACCTGATGAGAAAGTACTGTCTCATTGGAAAAGACCCTGATGCTGGGAAAGACCAAAGGTAGGAGGAGAAGGGGACAACAGATGATGAGACAGGAGCAAAGTAGAAAAGGTATGGCAATTGATAAATGGCAACAGCCTCTACTGAAGTCAGCTCCTTGTTTTACACTGATGAATCTGCTTACTTCCCAAATTAAGTTCACTTTAAGAAGACAGTATCTCAAAGATGATGGTGGTTTAGTCACTAAGTCATGTCTGACTCTTGACTCCATGGACTATAGCCTGCCGAGCTCCTCTGTGCGTGGGATTTTCCAGGCAAGAATACTGGAGTGGATTGCCATTTCTTTCTCCAGGGCATCTTCCTGACCCAGGAATTGAACCTGGGTCTCCTGCATGACAGGCAGATTCTTTACTGACTGAGCTATGAGGGATGGTTGATCACAATTTCTGGGAAAACTTATCAGAAAATGAACGGTGGGGCAAGCTATACCTCTTGATGCTGTAGTCTGCTGAGAGACTTTAACTGATTCTCATCATCTTCCTCCCTACCTCTCATTTCAGAGTGCCCTCTCTTTCAGATAGTATTTCTGGTCTAAGAGGGCAGGCTAAGTTGACCCAGATCTCTACTTTGAGGCATCAGAACAATAATTTAAATAACATTTAAACACTTTGTAGGATACAGTAAAAATGGTACTTGAAAACAACTCAGAATTGGCTAGAGATGATCATGTAGACTTGGTGTACCTGCTGCAAGACAGACCTGGGTCAGGATTCATTCATTAGCCCATTCTCGTGCCATTGATACTCTAAAAGGTGTGCCATGATTATATTATGATTCTCTCTTTGATATAAATTCAAAGTCTGCATTTGAAAGCCTTTGAAAAGTCTAAGCTTTCTCTTTTCTGTGGAGAATGATTACCTGAATAAAAGCACACATTCCTCTTTGAAAAGCAGTTGGGTGATTCCTTACCATGCAAACTATTCCACTCTCAAGGCGACCTCAGTAATTCCATTAACTAATGAATGCCACGGTTGAAAACTTGCTTAATGTTGGAATCTGGGAAGAAGATAATGACCCTTCCATAGGGGCTGGCTGACCTAAGCCTTCTATTCATCCATTCTTGAAGCCTTTAATTATATATATTGGACAGTACCCTTGTGGACTGTACATTTTTTCACTAAGGGCAGTGAGCCTGATACAGAAAATAAAAACAGAACACTAGTTAAATTTGAATTTCAGATAAATAGTAAAGATGCTTTTAGTATAAATATGTTCCTTGTAATATTTGGGACATACTTATACTAAAAATTTAAGTGTTTTTTAAATCTGAAGTTTAAATTTCACTGCAATTTCTGTATTTTATCTGACAGTTCTCTAGGAAAACCATAATTTGTTGGTCATTGTTACATATCCCCACCTGTTATATGACCCTGGCTGACATTTAGAAATTGATGACCATTAGGATGATTATGCCTTATCTTACTTCTAATTGTTAAGTATTGCCACCTGGCCTTTCTTATTTAGGGTGTCAGTTATTACAATTATTAGCCAGAATCTCCTACCATAAAACTCAGCTTCCAGAGCCTTTCATTGTCATTGTTGTCTCCCTTGACTTGAATATCCCTTTCTGCTTTGACAAATGGATGGTCTTTCCAAGAAATTCATGCAGAAGACATAGCTCTTCTGGTCTTACATGATTAATCCACTTTAATATGCCTACATTTCTGAGTAGTTTTACCTCTTCCTCTATCATCTTTCAGGTAGATCTGGAATTTCTACTTCATATAATGTTGGCCATTGAAGGAAAAGGAAGATGGGGAGGGAGCTGCTACCTTCTAACATGAGGTGGTGGGTCACATATAGAAGCCCAGAGTGTCAAGGGAATCTGGGTGTTCTCAAGGGCATTTATTCAGATAATCCCCATATTTTCATTCTCAGTCCTACTTCTTTCTTATCAGCCATAGGAGACTTGCTGGAGCTGTATGTTCAACACTTTGTGGAATTTTACCTTCCTTAACTGTAGTTCCTAGGACTATTCCTCAGTATGATCCATCCTCCAGCTATAGATTAACTTTTCTTTAAATGCTGCCTTTGAGGCTCTCTGATTTTCATATTTTTGTATTAAATTGGTGAACATTGAGCATATTCTCTCTTGAAAGCATCACTGGTGCTCAGCAATACCTATGTAGTTTGGCTGTCCTTATTATGAATATCTTCCCTGTCCTTTTCCAGTGCCAGAGTTATTACTGTTACGTGAACTAGTACATCTTCTTCCCCTCCAATCCTTTCCCAATTCACTAGGGGTAAATGTCTTAACCACCAACTACTATAGAATGCTAAGAACAGTTAATATTCCACATACCTTCAGTGACAGTTTGCTCATTGTCAGGTAGCTAGCTGGTAAGCCATTTTTAGAATCAACTCCTTAGTGTTCTTCCCAGGACCACTGCTACTACTGAAGGCACCACAAAAGCAGAGCCAGAGTCAGGGATTCAGGTGTATGAGATTAATTAAGGCAGCTTCTTTCAGGAAAGCATATGAATGAGGCAAGTAAAATAGAGAAAGGGAAGGAGCTAAGAAAGAGAATAGTCCAACACAAATTCTAGCCTTCTTCTGCTTTGTAAGCACACTTTGCAACATAAATCACATTGTAGAGTCATCTTCTTGTGGCAGGGAAAATAGACCATAGTGCCCCAAATCTGTGAGTCACTTGAATGCCCTGCAGTAAGCAGTGTATCATCTGTTCCAATTGGAAGCTTTTAATGCAGACTCATTTGATGAGTGTACCAGCTGGTAAAATGGGTACAGACAGGACATCATCTGCAGCTACTATGGTTCTTTATACAGTAAATTATAATTACATTTATACTTTATATTTTGAATGATTATCCTTATATCCTTATTATCCTTATATCCTTGGTATAACATTATACCAAATATGCTTACTATATCTACTTTTGCATAATGTTTTTTCTCTCTGTAAATATTTTTTAATCTAAGCACCAACTCTGCTTATCTTGACCTCTAGATTGCACAAAATATTTTTATTTCACCTACTAGTGGAGGGGAAACTGATGCACTGGTTCATGCAACAGCAATAACTCAGCAATATCTTAGGTTGATAATATACAGCTGCTTACCTTCCAGCTGCTTCCTTTGTTCAAGAGGACAGAGTTTGGCTTTGATTAAGCTCTATCTCATCTAATATTTTTCCTGAGGTCTATTTAAACTTTTGTTTTCTATATTATGCTTTAGACCAGTTATTTATTCATTTTTATTATTCTGCTGTCAGTGGCATATTTTCTGTTGACTACATTCCTGATCCTTGATTACTAGTCTTTATCTATAGGTTATTCATATGAATCTAATCTAATTGCTTTCTTCAACTCTAATATAAATAATAAACACTCTCTGCCAACTCTTTTTAACCAAGAAGAGAACATAGGCTGTAGAATAAGTGAAACAAACATTCTTTATACTTTGTTCTTCATGAATCATTATTCTTCTGGGAAATAGCCTATTGTATGTCAGAACTATCTTCACTGTAGAAGCACAATATGCATATATTTTGTTAGAACACCCTGGGTTTTTAGGAACCAGAGTAAATGCTAAGATTTACATAATAAATTCAGACTGAGAGACAACATCCATGAAACAAATCTTTTACATTGCAAATGATAATAGTAATCAGTAAAGGAAATGTTAAGATAACTGATTTACTTCTGTTTGGGTTTAATTTTGGCTTAATTATGACAGTTGTTTTCATTGATATATGTCTTCATAATGTGTTTTTAAAGTCAGTAATAATATTACTTAGCATAGTTGACTATAATAAAAAAGAAATCCAGTTTTATTTGAAGAAGGAAATGGCAACCCACTCCATATTCTTGCCTGGAAAATCGTAGGAACAAAGGAGCATGGAGAGCTACAGTCCATGGGGTCCCAATTGTTGAACACGACTTGGTGACTAAACAACAATCATCAGTTATTTAAAGTTACATAAATGGTGTAATATCACACATTGTAGTTTAATATTCTAATTGTATAGTATATTCAACTGAGTAACCATTTTTATCCAAATAATTTGCCTTTTTATGTTGAAAATGCAAAGCTGCCTTAAAAATGTTTATCTTTTCATCTATTTTTCATTATCAATTCTCTCTTTATCTTTCTAATTGTGAATTTAATGCCATATTATAGTTATGAAAATACTCATTAGAAAATAAACTATGTAGAATAAATGTCTTTTGTGCCCCAACAATCTGGGATATATTTATAAGCATTTATCAAAGCCATACCTGTGCATATTAAGTGTAAGTAAATCCTTAAGATGTTAAATATCTCAAATAATATAGAAAGATGTATTGACCCAAATGAACAGACAAAATGAAGAGTTTATTTTCTCACAGTCTGTGTTATGTTGCTAAAAGAAAAATTGTAAATTTTAATAAGGTTAAATCAGAACAAATTCTGTTAATACATCAAATGAAAATTTCTCCATAATAATGAGAACTTTTAAATTAAAAAAAATTGTTCAGATTAGCCATATGATTTTAAGAATTAATATCTCCAGGGCAACTAGGTAGTTTATCCAAGGGAACCTATCATATGTGATTCAAGACTACTGCACAATTCCCTGCAAATACACTGAGAATTATTAAAGATCTGAGGTCATATTGCAAATGTCCTACTTAGACTAAAAGTAAGTACATTACCCACTGGAGAGGATATGTATGGCACAAGAGCCAAAAGGAAGAAGATACATCATAAGTATAATTACTTAGATTTTTAAAAAAGAAAAGTTTAACCTGTGGCAGATTCATTTTGATATATGGCAAAATCAATACAATATTGTAAAGTTAAATAAAATAAAATGTTTAAAAAAAGAAAAAAAAAAAAGAAAAGTTTAGATAAAAGCAACCATTATTAGCTTTATTTTCCTTGGGTAAAAGCCACAATAAAAGTCATCAAGAACTGGTTACAAGGGAGTTACTGGTCAAGGGAACAGAAACAGCAGGAGATTAAAAAATGAAAAGGCTTTCTTGAATAACCATCATTCATTGTCACTAACAGGGAACCATAGAGATTTTAAGTCAGTACTTAGTTATCATCCATTGATCTATCAGTTAAATGAAGCCAACATATGTTCAGTTAGGTGACCAGCAAGAACAGAGATGAATCAGTTTTTGTGAATCCTTATGTTTAAATTGTATTGTTGTTCACTTCCACCCCCTCTTTAAAAAACAAAAAAGAAAAGAAAAGAAAAATAGTATATGGATGTTACTAAAGCCTCTCTCAGAAACTTGAAGGGACTTTTGTTAGTAAGCCTCCCTGATGGTTAAGTCCATTAGTATTACAGTAAAATCACATCTGAGTGATGAACATCTCTTTACCCAGATTTTGCCCAGGTCCCACCATATCATGAAACTCCAAATAAGGATCTAGGACACACATAAAATTTTCTTTTTGCTAATAAATAAAAAGGGAGCAATGAAACCACAGAACAGTGATGGTGGTGAGAAGGTAGCTATACCCATTCAAGAAAGAACCAACTAGACACCTCTCACTTTGACCCTAAGTCAGAATAGTGCTGAAATAAGCAACCTTTTTTTTGAGTAAAGTGTCTTCTGGGCCCACAGAAGAAAAAAACAGAACAAAATCAGAAAGATGGGGGAAATGAACCATTCAACTATATGTGTGAACAGTAATTGTATTTGTTGTTTTATTAGCTAAAAAAGAAATGTAAAATGGCTTTCTTATTTAAATATGTGAGATTATATTGAAATTTTCTTATGTAACTGTATTCTATGTGATCAGTAAACCAAAAGAAGCATTAATTGGTTAAATTAATAAGAATTGCAAAGAATATTCATTGGAAGGACTGATGATAAAGCTCCAATACTTTGGCCACCTGTTGTGAAGTATTAACTCATTGGAAAAGACCCTGATGCTGGGAAAGACTGAAGGCAGGAGGAGAAGGGAATGACAGAGGAGGAGATGTTTAGATGGCATCACTGACTCTATGGACATGAGTTTGAGCAAGCTCTGGGAGTTGATAATGGACAGGGAAGCCTGGCATGCTGCAGTCCATGAGGTTGCAAAGAGTCAGACATGACTGAGCGGTTGAACTGAACTGAGAATTTCAGAGCTGGGTATTATCCTAGAGATTTCCAAAATCAACTCATGTGTTGCCTAGTTGAGGAAACTGGCATCTAGAGCTGTTTAGTGACTGAATAAAGGTTTCACAGCCAGTGAGAAGCCAAATTAGGATTAGAGCTCAGGTCTTCACTGCAAAACAAGTTACCTGTATAGATTACAAAATGTAAATTCTAACTGAAGACATCTTTCCTGTGATTCCTAAGCTCTCTCCCTTCTCAACTTCTAATAAAATGTAAATATATGAACAGAAATTGACCACAGGAAAAGACAGGATAAATTGAAAGGAAAGCTTAATTAGAGTCAGCTCTGATAAGTGACAATGAAGAGGACAGACATACAATTACTAAATGTTAGTTAACTTACATAAACAATCAAAGCAAACATTGTTCCTTGTAGGTATCCCAAAGCTCTTGTAAGAGTTAAATTAAATAGTGGTGAAAATAATTTTTAAACTATGAAGCTAATTCTAGAATTGTAGAAAATTTATGATAAATGATATACAGGCACTTAGCAGTAATACAATTGAAACATCTTCACTTTATTTTGTATTTGCCTGAACTCAATGAACTGCCCTCTTTTATTATATAAAAACAAATTCACAGTAAGAAAACAAACAATCTGATTTTAAAAATTAACCAAAAACCTTGACAGACACTTCACCAAAGAAGATACACAGATGGCAAATAAGCATATGAAAATGTGTTCCATATCATACATCATCAGGGAAATACAAATTAAAACAACAATGAAACACAACTACACAAAATCTATTAGAGTGGCCAAAATCTGGAACACTGTCAGTACCAAATGTTGGTAAGGATATGGAGCAGCAAGAATTAGAATATTTTGCTGGTGGGAAAGCAAAACAATACAGCCACTTAGAAAGACAGTTTGGTGGCTTCTTACAAAACTAAATATACTCTTACCATCTCATCCTGCATTTATGCTTTTCAGATTTTCCCAGAGGAGTGGAAAATATAAAAATCTGCCCACGATGTTTGTAGCAACTTTATTCATGATTGACAAAACTTGGAAGGAACCAAGATGTCCTTTTGTAGTTGAATAGATAAATAAACTGTGGTAAATCCAAACAATGTCACACTCATTTCAGTTCAATTCAGTCTCTCAGTCCTGTCCAACTCTTTGTGACCCCAGGAATCATAGCATGCCAGGCCTCCCTGTCCATCACCATCTCCCAGAGTTCACTCAGACTCATGTCCATCGAGTCCGTGATGCCATCCAGCCATGTCATCCTCTGTCGTCCCCTTCTCCTCCTGCCCCTAATCCCTCCCAGCATCAGAGTCTTTTCCAATGAGTCAACTCTTCACATGAGGTGGCCAAAGTACTGGACTTTCAGCTTTAGCATCATTCCTTCCAAAGAAATCCCAGGGCTGATCTCCTTCAGAATGGACTGGTTGGATCTCCTTGCAGTCCAAGGGACTCTCAAGAGTCTTCTCCAACACCACAGTTCAAAGTATCAATTCTTCGGCACTCAGCTTTCTTCACAGTCCAACTCTCACATCCATACATGACCACAGGAAAAACCATAGCCTTCACTAGATGGACCTATGTAGGCAATGTCTCTGATTTTCAACATGCTATGTAGGTTGGTCATAACTTTTCTTCCAAGAAGTAAGCGTCTTAATTTCATGGCTGCAGTCACCATCTGCAGTGATTTTGGAGCCCAAAAATATATAGTCTGACACTGTTTCCACTGTTTCCCCATCTATGTACCATGAAGTGATGGGACCGGATGCCATGATCTTCGTTTTCTGAATGTTGAGCTTTTAGCCAACTTTTTCACTCTCTTCTTTCACTTTCATCAAGAGGCTCTTTAGTTTCTCTTCATTTTCTGCCATAAGGGTGGTGTCATCTGCATATCTGAGGTTACTGATATTTCTCCAGGCAATCTTGATTCCAGCTTGTGCCGCCTCCAGCCCAGAGTTTCTCATGATTTACTCTGCATATAAGTTAAATAAGCAGGGTGACAATATACAGCCTTGATGTACTCCTTTTCCTATTTGGAACCAGTCTGTTGTTCCATGTCCAGTTTTAACTGTTGCTTCCTGACCTGCATATAGATTTCTCAAAAGACAGGTCAGATGGTCTGGTATTCCCATCTCTTTCAGAATTTTCCACAGTTTATTGTGATCCACACAGTCAAAGGCTTTGGCATAGTCAATAAAGCAAAAGTAGATGTTTTTCTGGAACTCTCTTGCTTTTTCCATGATCCAGCGGATGTTGGCAATTTGATCTCTGGTTCCTGTGCCTTTTCTAAAACTCACTTGAACATCTGGAAGTTCATAGTTCACATATTGCTGAAGCCTTGCTTGGAGAATTTTGAGCATTACTTTACTAGCATGTGAGATGAGTGCAATTGTGTGGTAGTTTGAGCATTCTTTGGCATTGCCTTTCTTTGGGATTGGAATGAAAACTGACCTTTTCCAGTCCTGTGACCACTGCTGAGTTTTCCAAATTACTTTGGCACTAAATTAAAATGAGCTATCAGGCCATGAAAAGACATGGAGGAACTTTGAGTTTATATTAGTAAGTGAAAGAAACTAATCAAATAAGGCTATATGATTACAACTATGTGACACTCTGAAAAAGGCAAAACTTTACAAATATATATATGTATTAGTTGCTAAGAGTGGAAGAAAGTAGAACAGATGAATACAGGGAAAACACAGGAGTTTTATGGCAATAAAATATTATACTTATGGACATATATCACATTTGTCCAAATCCATAGACTGTACAATGTTATGAGGAAACCCTAAGCAAAACTATGGAGTTTAGGTGATTACAATGTGTCAAGGAAGGTCTTTGGTTTTATATATATATATATATATATAATTCTCATGCTCTCATGAGTGATGATGATAATGGGGAAACTACATATGTGCTTGAGCAAATGATATATGGAAACATCTGTACCTCTCTCTCAATTTTGTTGTAAACCTATTCTGCCCTGAAAAAGTAAAATCTTAAACAATTCAAAACATATTATTTTCTTTCAATTAACTATTGATTACAATCCAAAATAAAATTTAAACGAGTTTGCAACAGCAATATATTTAGGTCTTACTCTAATTCTCCTCAGTAGCTCTTTCAAATCTTATTCCTTTTCTCCTCCCAATCTCTCTCAGTGAATGACCTCAACGTGTAATACATTTAATAAAAATAATGTATAAAATCAGCATTCCAGTTTGTGTCACCCGTGTGAATTTCTTTACATTTTTATCTACCCTTTCCTCTTTCTATTTGTTTATAGATGGATAAAGGAATTCTTCCTCCTTTCTAAGATCCATCCTTCTACTTGTTCAGAAAATTATATATCTCTCCTGTCCTACAAAGTCATCTTTCTGGGGGGAAAAAAAGATTCTGTTTACTCATTGTCTCCACTTCTCAACTGCCCATTTGTACCTCAACTACTTTAATCTATCTACAATCCCCATAACTTTACTAAGTAACTCCCTCCATGTGACCAATCCTTGTGGTAATCTATGGGCTATCATCAGTCCTTATTGTACCTGACCTCTACAATAATTGCTTCCTTTTCTTAGAACATTTTCTTCCTTTATGACCACTCTTCCACAGTAATTTTTAATCTACCTTTCCCATGATTCCATTTTAATATTTTTTTCCTCATTCTGGTCATGCTTTCTAGACTTTCTCACCCTCCTCCAGTTTTTCCACTGCCTGAACGTCTCTCAAACCTGGATCTCCCTCCTAGAAATGATTGAATGTTAAAACATGATCTATATCTCAATTATCTTTTGAAATATATTTTGACTCTTCTACTAGCATCTCAGACTCAGAATTTCCAAAAATGAAGACTTCATTGTTGCAAGCCTATTCTTCACTTTGTTCCTTGCCTTGAATAATAACATAGATTTCCACCAGATTACCAAAGACAAAAATCTTCATATCATCCCTTCCTCTTTCCTCTCCCATTTTCCCCATATCCATTCAATCACAAACATCTTGAATTTTACATAGAAATACATTTTATTGTTATTGTTTCTCTATCTACACTACAGCCAAATAATAATTGACACCAAATATATCTCACCTGAATAATTGAAGCTTTTCCTAACTTACTACTTCGCTCTCCTGACTTAACCTTCCTCTAGTCAATTCTACATGTACCAGACTGAATTATATTTTTTTCCCTAGAGATGAAAGAATTTATTATTTGTAAACATGTAAGGGGAACACTTACTAAATTAAAATGGTGAGATATGACTTTGCTTTCCCAAAGCCATATCTCCATGAATTATATTTCAAACATGGAAAACTAATATTATTTTTTTCTATAAGTCCAAAATTTATCAGTAAATTCCCATGCCTTTTTGTGTCATCTTAAACTTCTTAATTGGTCCTCAAGATTCCTCATCAACTGGCTTCTGAGACTTTCTCCAACAGAAACAATCTTTACCTTACATAAGAGCATGAGTTTTACTTGTCTCTAAAGTTGTAATTTGCCCAGAAAACTCTTCATAAATCTTCTTGGTCCATTCCTTATTTCCAGCATATTAATTCCAATTCTTCATTCAATTTATACATCTTTTTTAGAGGATGGCTTTTTTTATTTTCTAAATGTTTTCCAAAGTGCCATCTGGACCAAATTCTACATTCTTCAGTAAAGCACCTTGCATAGTGCCTTTTATTTGCCCTATATGATTGTCTAATTCATTATTAGAATATTAGTAGGATGCATTAATGTCTCTTCAGCATTAGTGGTTGGGACATAGATTTGGATAACTGTGATAATGAATGGTTTGCCTTGGAAACAAACAGAGATCATTCTGTCATTTTTGAGATTGCACCCAAGTACTGAAGTTCATACTTTCATTGGCTATGAAGGCTACTCAACTTCTTCTAAGGGATTCTTGCCCACAGTAGTAGATATATTGGTCATTTAATTAAATTTTCCCATTCCAGCCCATTGTAGTTCACTGATTCATAAAAGGTTGATGCTCACTCTTGTCTTCTCCTGTTTGACCACTTCCAATTTATTTTGACTCATGGACCTAACATTCTAGGTTCCTATAAAATATTGTTCTCCACAGTATCAGACTTTACTTCCATCACCAGTCATATCCACAGCTGGGCTTTGTTCTTGCTTTGGCTCAGCCTCTTCATAGTTTCTGGAGCTATTTCTCCACTCTTTTCCAGTAGTATATTGGGCACTTACCGACCTGGGGAGTTCATCTTTCAGTTCATGTCTTTTTGGCTTTTCATACTGTTCATGGTGTCCTCAAGGCACAAATACTGAAGTGGTTTGCCATTCTCTTTTCCAGTAGATCACATTTTGTCAGAACTCTCCACCATGACCTGTCTGTCTTGGGTGGCCCTACATGGCATGGCTCATAGTTTCACTGAGTTAGACAAGACTGTGCTCTATGTGATCAGTTTGGTTAGTTTTCTGTAATTGTGGTTTCCATTCTGATTGCCTTCTGATGGATAAAGATAAGAGGCTTGTGGAAGCTTCCTGATGGTGGGTACTGACCGTGGGGGAAACTGGGTCTTGCTCCCATGGTCAGGGCCATGCTCAGTAAATCTTAAATCCAATTTTCTGTTTATGAGCTGGGCTGTGTTCCTTCCCTGTAATTTGCCCTGAGGCCAAACTATGGTAGGAGCAATGGCAATAATGGCAACCTCCTTCAAAAGGACTTATTAAAGCATGCCATGGCTCCCAGAACTGTTGTATTTAGTGCCTCTGACCCACAGCAAGCTAGTGTCGACCCACGCCTCCCCTGGAGATGCAGCTTACAAGTTAGCAAAGTAGTGCTAAAAATTCTCTAAGTTAGACTTCAATGGTATGTGAACTGAGAATTTCCAGATGTTCAAAGTGGATTTTGAAAAGGCAGAGGAACCAGAGACCAAATTTCCAATGTCTGTTGGATCATACTTTTGTATTCCAATTCTGTATGATGAAAGACATCTCTTTTTGGTTAGTTCTAGGTCTTGTAGGTCTTTTTCATCATACGGAATTGAAATACAAAAGAAGAAAGTCAAGAGATATCTAGAGTAACAGGAAAGTTTGGCCTTAGAGTACAAAATGAAGCAGGGAAATGCTAAGAGAGTTTTGCCAAAAGAATCCACTGGTCATAGCAAAAACCTTACTCCAACAACACAAAAGACAACTCTAAACATGGACATCACCAAAGGTCAATACCAAAATCAGATTGTATTCTTTGCAGCTGAAGATGGAGAAGCTCTATAGAGTCAGCAAAAACAAGACTGGAAGCTGACTGGGGCTCAAATCATGAACACTTTATTGCAAAATTCAGAATTAAATTGAAGAAAGTAGGGAAAACCTCTACATCATTCAGGTATGGCCTAAATCGAATTGCTTATGATTATACAGTGAAAGTGACAAATATATTCATGCGATTAGATCTGATAGATGGAGTGCAGAAGAACTATGGCTGGAACATCATACCACTGTACAGGAGACAGTAATCAAAACCATTCCCAAAAATAAAAAATGCAGAATGGTTGTCTGAGGAGGCCTTACAAATAGCTGAGTCAAGAGAAGCTAAAGGCAAAGGAGAAAAGGAGTGATATATTCATCTGAATGCAAAGTTCCAAAGAATAGCAAGGAGAAATAAGAAAGCCTTCCTAGTGGTCAATACAAAGAACTAGAGGAAAGCAACAGAATGGGGAAGGCCAGAGATCTCTTCAAGAAAATTAGAGATATCAAGGGAACATTTCATACAAGATGGGCACAATAAAGGACAGAAATGGTATAGATCTAACAAAAGCAGAAGATATTAAGAAGAGGTGGCAATACACAGAAGAACTATACAAAAAAGATCTTAATGACCCAGATAACCACAATGGTGTGATCACTCACCTAGAGCCAGTCAACCTGGCGTGTGAAGTCAAGTGGGCTTAAGAAGCATCCCTACTAACAAAGCTAGTGGAGGTGATGGAATTCCAGTTGAACTGTTTCAAATTCTAAAAGATGATGCTGTGAAAGTGCTGTGCTCAATATGCCAGCAAATTTGGAAAACTCAGCAGTGACCACAGAACTTAAAAAGTTCAGCTTTCATTCCAATCCCAAAGAAAGACAATGCCAAAGAATGTTCAAATTGCCACACCAATTGCATTCGTTTCACAGTCTAGGAAAGTAATGATCAAAATTTTCCAAGCTAGGCTTCAACAGTACATAAACTGAGAACTTCCAGATGTTCAAGCTGGATTTAGAAAAGGCAGAGAAACTAGATATCAAATTGCCAACATCTGTTGGATCATAGAAAAAGCAAGAGAATTCCAGAAAAATATCTTCTTCTGCTCCATTGAAAACGCTAAACTTTGACTGTATGGTTCACAACAAACTGTGGAAAATTCTAAGTTATATGGGACTAACAGTCCATCTCACCTGCCTCCTGAGAACCTGTATGCAGGTCAAGAAGCAACAGTTAGGATAGGACATGAAACAACAGACTGGTGCCAAATTGAGAAAGGAGTACGTCAAGGCTATATATTGTCACCCTGCTTATTTAATTATATTCAGAGTACACAATGCGAAATGCCAGGGTAGATGAAGCAGAATCTGGAATCAAGATTTCCAGGAGAAATATCAATAACCTCAGACAGGCAGATTACATCACCCATATGGCAGAAAATGAAGAAATAAAGAGCCTCTTGATGAAGTACATGAGGAGAGTGAAAAAGCTGGCTTAAAACTCAACATTCAGAAAACTAAGATCATGGCATCTGATCCCATCACTTCATGGCAAATATATGGGAAAACAATGGAACAGTGACAGACTTTATTCTCTTGTGCTCCAAAATCACTGCATATGGTGACTGCAACCATGAAATTCAAAGACACTTGCTCCTTGGAAGAAAAGCAATGACAAACCTAGACAATGTTTTAAAAAACAGAGATGCTAATTTGCAGACAAAGGTCTGTATAGTCAAAGCTATGATTTTTCCAGTAGTCATGTATGGATATGAGAGTTGGACCATAAAGAAAGTTGAGCTCTGAAGAATTGATACTTTTAAACTGTACTTAGAGAAGATTCTTGAGACTCCGTTGGACAGCAAGGAGATCAAACCAGTCAATCCTAAAGGAAATCAGTCCTGAATATTCATTGAAAGAACTGATGCTGAACCTGAAGCTCCAGTACTTTGCGAAGTACTGATGCGAAGTACTGACTCATTGGAAAAGACCCCGATGGTGGGAAATATTGATGGCAGAAGGAGAAGGGGATGACAGAGGATGAAATGTTTGGATGGCATCACCAAAATCAATAAACACGATTTTGAGCAAGCACCAGGAGTTGGTGATGGACTTAGAAGCCTGGTATGCTACCATTCATGGGTTGCAAAGAGTCAGGTGTGACTAAACAAATGAACTGAACTTATATCTGTCTCATTTACCATTATCTTGGAACCAATTCCAGCAAATATAAGATAATCAATAAACATGTGTAGGGCACAAACGTATCTATGCAGACAAAGTAGTACCATCACATTTCCAAGGTTTAGTAAACAAAGGGGAAGGAAAAGAGAAACATTATCATAGACCCACAGGTAGAGACATGTGTAAGATTTTAACTAAAGCATTAATTTTCCATCAAAACACATGTAGAACCCACCTAAATTAAATTTAATGCTGATCATGAACATTTGAAATTACAGATAAAATAGTAACATGAACACTGGTGTCTGTCTACTCCTTCTCATAACCCCATGACAATGGCCAGTAGGAAATAGAAGAAATTCTCTATTGATGTTAGAAATGAGCTAAAATTATATAGTACATATTGCAGTAAATAACTGTAGAAAGTGCTGCTATATTGGCACTTTTATAACTGGGAAAAATGGATATTAGTACAAATGCCAAAGAAATAAAATATTTACACTTTTTGACACAGTCAATCCAAATCTAAGAAGATATATTAAGAATATTATAAAAGTTATGTGCAAAAATATACATATAAAGATATTCTGTCTTACATAAGGTTTTCTCAAAGCCAACCCTAAACCTGAGAATTTATCTGTAAATGCTTAATTGAGAAAATGCTCCCAGGAGAAGCCAGGAAGGAAATAATTTCATAGGACAGGGAAGGGGAAATAAATTGAGCAAGACAATATTTCAGGCAGCACACAAGCTTTAAATTAATCCTGAAAGGCTGTTCTAGACTAGAATCTAGACTATGAATAAAGGTTGTTTCCATCTGATCAAACTGGGCTTTTATACTTAAGCACCCTACACTATATGAGGATATAATCTACTAGACCAAGTCTCCTTTCTGCTTGCAGATGGTATCTTCTAAATCTTATGGAAAATCTTTCAACATTTTATGGTATTAAGTCATTAGAAGCAAAAGAAAATAACGTTTTGAAAGGGGATTATAGGCATACAAAAATAAATAATATATGAGGGGATCCATAGGTAGAATATGAACAATGACTGAATATAAACATTGAAGTGTTTTTCAGTTGTAGTGAAATGAAGAAATGTGAATTGATGGTTGCATAAAACGCTCATGTGATGAATACCTAAGAAGTCTTTTAAATTATGTTTCTGCTTTTAATAACATTTAATGATATGGAATGCTTATTTAATTTTGTGACATAGGAAGAAAAAGTTAAACAAAAATGTTATAAATAGTAAAGTATCCAAATGTGCAAACTGTGACATATATGTGTATGCATGTGACTGTGTATTATGTTCACGGGTATTTTATACATATTATAATGGATGTTGTGTAGTAAATATAATAAAGAAACATAGTTTTTATCTTACAAAAGCCTACATTTTAAAGTAAAAAAAAATAAATTTCTAAAATCAGAAAATAACCCAAGATAATTATGGGTGCTCATAATAAAATAAGACTATAAACCGACCCAAAAGAAGACCTTGTTTGACCGAAGTATATATATATAGCAAATGGAAGACCATATAGCAAATGCGGAAGCACGTGGACTCTAGACCAGATTGTATTAGCTCAAATCTCTGCTCTGTCATTTAATACCTGTATGCCCTTGAGCAAGTTACTTGACCTTTGTGAATCTCTCCTTTCTTATTGTAAAATAATGGAAATGGCAGTACTTATTTTAGAGTATTGAGGTGAGAAATAAAGGAGCTCCACAGACATAATTACTTGGAGTGATTGACAGAAATTTTTAAACAGATGATAGAAATTATTATTACTACATAAGTGATATCTAGGTTTTTTACCATATATTTATTTACATAAGTAAAGAAACACTTTCACAGCCAGACAGACAAGCAGTCAAAAAAGCAGATTTAGATGTCCATATAAAATTTAACTACTTTTAGGTAATAATTAGAAAAGTACAGAATTCTTGCCTCTGGAGTGCTAATATGGAAACGCTTCCCCAAAGTAATGAGTTTTGTGGAAATAGAGGTTCTTAAAAGAAATTTGGAAGGAGTATATTTGTGTGGGTGGGAGGTGTGGTAATTTAATGTTCTGTGGTAAAATGTCAAGTGTTTGACTAAGAACAGCAGTTGTAAAAATCTATAGCCAGAAAGGCAGAAAAAAATGTTTGTAGAAGAAACAGACCATCCTGCAAAATTGTCTAAGATATTCTGACCCATATGGCAAACGTTCACCATTAGATAAAGGTGTTCATTAGGGAATCAATGGGCGACTCATTGAGGAAAAAGAAAATTTTCAATTTGCATCTGTCCCCACACGTTTGAATATCTATTAATTAATAACTTGTAGATATGGTTTCCTAATTCCTTGTGTGCTTTTTCTTCCCTGTTCTAGTTTGTGCCTGTAGCACTGACTAGATCTCCAATCTAATATTCATTTTCTCCTTTGAAACTTTATGCAAAATTACACTTTTATTATCTTACTCTAGTTTATTAGAATACATCAAGCAGACTTAAGTGGGCCTACTATCTTTGTAGCACTCAAAAGAACACACATCTTTAGCAGTTTATATTTTTAAACCTCATGCAAGTGTTTTCTTCAGAGAATTTGTAAGGAACTCTTAAAGAACTTCAACCTATAATCAGGGTGAAGCAGAATACTTCTATTAGAAACAATGGCAAACAACGAATTGAAGTAAATCAACATGGTAGAGTGAAAAACAACGTGATCTGGGACTGAGTTTTGAGTTTGCAATTTAAAGCTTGTATAATCAACACCTCACAGTCTCTTGAGTGAGGATATTAATCTAGACGATCTCAAGATTCCTTTACATTTTTTATTGTATAACATTTATCTAGTTTATATTTTTTCTTGTTTATGTGTTTTTGCTATAGAAATATAAGTTCCAAGTATTCAAAACTTTGTCTTATTCATACTGGAATTTCAGAAATACAAATCTTCAAAAAAATGTTTTAAATTAATTATGTCCAGGAATGTGACAGGTTAATTATTCAGACATACCTTCTTGCTGAAAGTAACCAAAAAGCTAAAAAATAACAAATAACACCTTCTTGTTAAAGATGAGAAAGAAATATCAGGCTAAATACTGAATGAAGGTTGGAATTCAGGTATAAAGTTGATCTCACTGAAGGCACTCTTGCCCAAAGTACATCTGCCAAACTGTGAAACTTTGAACTATGGCTTTCAAAAAATGTTTAAGTTTTACAAAGAAAAAGAAAAAGCCCAAGACTTGTGCAAGTTGCAGAGTCATGTATCAAACATTCCTTTGATAAAATGCAGAACCCAAATTCAGCACCTTCATTTTAATTGTGGATCAGAAATAAATAAATAAACAGCATAACTGTGTCATGTTATGATACATGACACAGTATCATAAAATAATTTTTTACACTAAATATAAAATGGGACAAAATTTATGATACATGATTTTATATAATTAAATAAATGTAAGATAATTTTCCATTATTTGCAGATTTGAAAACTCACATCATCATGTTCAAAAAGAAAAGTAAGAGAAAATTCAAGGAGCAAATTTAACTTAAAATTATTCTAGTTTGCATTGCCACCAAGTGGCTAGAGGAAGTAACCCCTTCTTCAAAGCAACCAAGAACTTCGAACAAGAAAAAAATTTTCCTAAGAAAAATAATCAAGTTACATTAAAAAATCAGCTATGTAAAGATGGAATCATAAGAAAGAATCAAAAGAAAGAACAGACAATGGAAATAGACCTATAGTTTTCAATATTAGAATTAACAGAAGATATTATAAATAATTTTCCTTATTATGTTACAAAGAACAATTGTAAACCTTTATTAGAATGCTGAGATTCAAATGAAGTCAACTCAAAATTCTAGGGAAAAAGCAACACCAAACAACACTATTGTGAATAGACATAGCTGAAAAGAAAATTGGTGACCTAACTACTAAATCTGAGGAAATTGTTTCCAATCCCAATTCAGCCTGTGAAGATAATGATTACAAAAAAAAATAAAAATTACTCTTAACACACATACTAGATTTCTTCCCTGCCATATAAAATTACTACAATTAATCAGCCTACATCAGTCCAGTTTAGTAGCTTAGTCGTGTCCGACTCTTTGCGACACCAAGAATAGCAGCATGCCAGGCCTCCCTGTCCATCACCAACTCCCAGAGTTCACACAAACTCATGTTCGTCGAGTTGGTGATGCCATCCAGCCATCTCATCCTCTGTCGTCCCTTTCTCCTCCTGCCCCTAATCCCTCCCAGCATCAGAGTCTTTTCCAATGAATCAACTCTTCGCATGAAATCGTCGAAGTACTGTAGTTTCAGCTTCAGCATCATTCCCTCCAAAGAACACCCAGGACTGATCTCCTTTAGAATGTACCAGTTGGAACTTCTTGCAGTCCAAGGGACTTAAGAGTCTTCTCCAATACCACAGTTCAAAAGCATCAATTCTTCGGTGTTCAGCTTTCTTCACAGTCCAACTCTCACATCCATACATGACGACAGGAAAAACCATAGCCTTGACTAGATGGACCTTTGTTGGCAAAGTAATGTCTCTGCTTTTGAATATGCTATCTAGGTTGGTCATAACTTTCCTTCCAAAGAGCAAGTGTCTTTTAATTTCATGGATGCAATCACCATCTACAGTGATTTTGGAGCCCCCAAAATAAAGTCTGACACTGTTTCCACTGTTTCCCCATCTATTTCCTATGAAGTGATGGGATCAGATGCCATGATCTTCGTTTTCTGAATGTTGAGCTTTAAGCCAACTTTTTCACTCCCCTCTTTCACTTTCATCAAGAAACTTTCTAGTTCCTCTTCACTTTCTGCCATAAGGGTGGTGTCATCTGTATATCTGAGGTTACTGATATTTCTCCCAGCAATCTTGATTCCAGCTTGTGCTTCTTCCAGCCCACCATTTCTCATGATGTACTCTGCATACAAGTTAAATAAGCAGGGTGACAATACACAGCCTTGACATATGCCTTTTCCTATTTGGAACCAGTCTGTTGTTCCATGTCCAGTTCTAATTGTTGCTTCCTAACCTGCATATAGGTTTCTCAAGAGGCAGGTCAGGTAGTCTGGTATTCCCATCTCTTTCAGAATTTTAAACAGTTTATTGTGATCCACACAGTCAAAGGCTTTGGCATAGTCAATAAAGCAGAATTAGATGTTTTTCTGGAACTCTCTTGCTCTTTCATGATCCAGTGGATGTTGGCAATTTGATCTCTGGTTCCTCTGCCTTTTCTAAAACCAGCTTGAACATCTGGAAGTTCACGATTCATGTATTGCTGAAGCCTGGCTTGGAGATTTTTGAACCTTACTTTACTAGCATGTGAGATGAGTGCAATTGTGTGGTAGTTTGAGCATTCTTTGGCATTGCCTTTCTTTGGGATTGGAATGAAAACTAACCTTTTCCAGTCCTGTGGCCACTGCTAAGTTTTCCAAATTTGCTGGTATGTTGAGTGCAGTACTTTCACAGCATCATCTTTCAGGATTTGAAATAGCTCAACTGGAATTCCATCACCTCCACTAGCTTTGTTCCTAGTGACATTTTCCAAGGCCCACTTGACTTCACATTCCAGGATGCCTGACTCTAGGTGAGTGATCACATCATCATGATTATCTTGGTCATGAACATCTTTTTTGTACAGTTCTTCTGTGTATTCTTGCCACCTCTTCTTAATATCTTCTGCTTCTGTTAGGTCTATACTATTTCTGTCCTTTATCAAGCCCATCGTTGCAAAAAATTTTCCCTTGGTATCTCTAATTTTCCTGAAGAGATCTAAAGTCTTTCCCATTCTGTTGTTTTCCTCTATTTCTTTGCATTGATTGCTGAAGAAGGCTTTCTTATCTCTCCTTGCTATTCCTTGGAACACTGCATTCATATGCTTATATCTTTCCATTTCTCCTTTGCTTTGCACTTCTCTTCTTTTCACAGCTATTTGTAAGGCCTCTCCAGATAGCCATTTTGCTTTTTTGCATTTCTTTTCTATGGGGATGGTCTTGATCCCTGTCTCCTATACAATCATGAGCCTACATCCATAGTTTATCAGGCACTCTATCTATCAGATCTAGTGCCTTAAACCTATTTCTCACTTCCACTGTAAAATCATAAGGGACTTGACTTAGGTCATACCTGAATGTTCTAGTGGTTTTCCCTACTTTCTTCAATTTAAGTCTGAATTTGGCAATAAGGAGTTCATGATCTGAGCCACAGTCAGCTCCCAGTCCTGTTTTTGCTGACTGTATAGAGTTTTTCCATCTTTGGCTGCAAAGAATATAATCAATCTGAGTTTGGTATTGATGGTCTGGTAATGTCCATGTGTAGAGTCTATCTTATGTTGCTGGAAAAGGGTGTTTGCTATGACCAGTGCATTCTCTTGGCAAAACTCTATTAGTCTTTGCCCTGCTTCTTTCCATATTCCAAGGCCAAATTTGCCTGTTACTCCAGGTGTTTCTTGACTTCCTACTTTTGCATTCCAGTCTCCTATAATGAAAAGGACATCTTTCTTGGGTGTTAGGTCTAAAAGGTCTTGGAGGTCTTCATAGAACTGTTCAACTTCAGCTTCTTCAGTATTACTGGTTGGGGCATAGACTTGGATTACTGTGATGTTGAATCGTTTGCCTTGAAAATGAACAGAGATCATTCTGTTGTTTTTGAGATTGCATCCAAGAACTGCATTTTGGACTCTTTTGTTGACCATTTTGGCTATGCCATTTCTTCTAAGGGATTCCTGCCTGCAGTAGTAGATATAATGGTCATCTGAGTTAAATTTACCCATTCCAGTCCATTTTAGCTGGCTGATTCCTAGAATGTCAACATTCACTCTTGCCATCTCCTGTTTGACCACTTCCAATTTGCCTTGATTCATGGACCTGACATTCCAGGTTCCTATGCAATATTGCTCTTTACAGCATCGGACCTTGCTTCTATCACCAGTCACACCCACAACTGGGTATTGTTTTTGCTTTGGCTCCATCCCTTCATTCTTTCTGGAGTTATTTCTCCACTGATCTCCAGTAGCATATTGGGCACCTACGAACCTGGGGAGTTCCTCTTTCAGTATCCTATCATTTTGCCTTTTCATACTGTTCATGGGGTTCTCAAGCCAAGAATACTGAAAAGGTTTGCCATTCCCTTCTCCATGGACCACATTCTGTCAGACCTCTCCACCATGACCCACCCATCTTGGGTGGTCCTATACGACAGGACTTAGTTTCATTGAGTTAGACAAGGCTGTGGTCCATGTAATTAGATTGACTAGTTTTCTGTGATTATATTTTCAGTGTGTCTGCCCTCTGATGCCCTTTCACAACACCTACCATCTTACTTGGGTTTCTTTTATCTTGGACGAGGGGTATCTCTTCAGGCTGCTGCAGCAAAATGCAACCGCTGCTCCTTATCTTGGATGAGGGGTATTTCCTTACACCCCTCCTGACCTTGGATGTGGAGTAGCTCCTCTCGGCCCTCCTGCACCCACAGTCAGCCAACATAGCACAGATTTTTCTTTACAACCCCCAGAAATAAATGCAACCTCTGACACCTTGAATTTACTCCAATAACACTTTTACTGGACTTCCAACCTATAGAACTGAAAGTTAAAATCAGGCTAAAATCAGCCTACATAGCACCATGCTTGCTTTTATGGGACTAAGGTGCCTGTTCTCTTGCTGTTTGCAAAACTGAGGGTTTTTTGTTTTTGTTTTTGTTTTTTGCATCTGCTGTATGCTGCCATATTCCTTGGTTTGTGGTCCCCTCCCTACATATTCAAACCCAGTAACTGTGGGTTGAGACTTCTCAAGTTGCATTTCTCTGACACTCTTTATTTTGTTGTCTTTCAATTTCAAGTACTCATGAAATAAAATTAAGACCCATAATTAAATTATTTGGTTAATCCAGGATGGTTTTCCCATCTCAAGACCTTAAACTTAATTACATCTGCTGGGTCTCTTGCCATGAGAGATAGTATATTCACAGGTTCTGGTGATTGAGATATGGACATTTTTGAATGAGTATTATTCTGTTTTTTGCAACATATAACAAATATAGAATTATAAGTTCAATATTGCCAGAATCCATAAAATGGAGAAATAAAACAAACGCATCCCTTATGATTTTACAGTGTAGGTGAAAAATGATTCAAGGAATTAGAACTGGTAGACAGAGGGCCTGAATAATTATGGACATAGGTCTGTAATATTGTAAAGGAGTTGGTGACTAAAACCATCCCCAAGAAAAATAAATGCAAGAAGACAAAGTGGTTGTCTGAGGAGGCCTTACAAATAGCTGAGAAAAGAAGAGAAGTGAAAGGCAAGTGAGGAAAGGAAGGATATACCCAACTGATTGCAGAGTTTCAAAGAATAGCAAGGAGAGGTAAAAGAGCTTTTTAAAGTGAACAATGCAAAGAAATAGAGGGAAACAATAGAATAGGAAAGACTAGAGATCTCTTAGTAAAATTGGAGATACCAAGGGAACATTTCATGCAAAGATGGACACAATAAAGAACATACATGGCAAAGACTTAACAGAAGCAGAAGACATTAAGAAGAGGTGGCAAGAATACATAAAACAACTGTACAAAAAAAAGCTTTAATGACCTGGAAAACCATGATGGTGTGCTCACTCACCTAGAGCCAGACATTCTGGAGTGTGAACAAGTTGGCCTTAGGAAGCATTACAACAAACAAAGCCAGTAGAGGTGATGGAATTCCAGCTGAGCTGTTTCAAATCCTAAAAGATGATGCTATTAAAGTGCTACACTCAATATGCCAGCAAATTTGGAAAACTCAGCAGTAGCCACCAGACTGGAAAAGATCGGTTTTCATTCCAACCCCAAAGAAAGGCCATGACAAAGAATGTTCAGACTACCAGACAATTGCACTTATTTCACATGCTAACAAGGTAATGTTCAAAATACTTCAAACTAGGTTTCAACAATAGGTGAACTGAGAACTTCCAGATATACAAGCTGGATTTGGAAAAGGCAGAAAAACCAGAGATCAAATTGCCAGTATCTGTTGGATCATAGGAAAAGCAAGACAATTCCAAAAACATCTATTTCTGCTTCATTGACTATGCTGAAGCCTTTGATAGTGTTGATCATAACAAACTGGAAAATTCTTAGTGACAGAAATACCAGACTACCTTACCTGTCTCCTGAGAAACTTGTATGCAGGACTAGAAGCACTAGTCAGAATTGGATATTGAACAGGCTTGCTCCAGATTGGGAAAGGAATATATCAAGGCTGTATATTGTCACCCTGCTTATTTAACTTGTATGCAGAGTACATCATGCAAAATCCTGGGTTGAAAGACTTACAAGCTGGGATCAAGATTACCAGAAGAAATATCAACAACCTCATATATGAAGATGATACTACTGTAATGGCAGAAACCATTAGAGGCTAACAAAAGAGCCTCTTGATAAGGGTGAAAGAGGAGCATGAAAAAGCTGGCTTAAAACTCACATTTTCATAAAACTAAGAGCATGGCATCCAGTTCCATCATTTCATGGTGAATAAATGGGTATAAGTGGAAACAGTAGCAGATTTTATTTTCTCGGGCTCCAAAATAGCGTGGATGGTGGATGCAGCCACAGATTTAAAAGACACTTGATCCTTGGAAGAAAAGCTATGACAAACCTGACAGCATATTCAAAAGCAGAGACATCACTTTGTCATCAAAGGTCTATATAGTCAAAGCTATAGTGTTTCCAGTAGTCATGTATGGATGTGAGAGTTTGGCCATAAAGAAAGCTGACTGCCGAAGAACTGATGTGCCGGGGACCAGCCCCGGCTGATCCAGGGTATTCGAAGGAGAGACGGCATAGGCGAGGATCAGGATACAATAGCTTCAATTAGATATTAATTAAAGATATAAAGAGTAATAGAATAAGGATAGCTCAGTAGGAAAATTCAGTGGAGAAAAGAGGCTGAGTAGCTTGGTTTACGCGGGAGACCAATAAAACTTCAAGACAAGAAGTTTGCACCACTTACGTAGGCCGCAGGCGTCCTTCCGTTCTCCCGAAGGAGAGGAGACACTGAGGCCTCCCCGGTCGGATCTTAGAAGCCCAGGCATAATTAGTAAGCATGGTGGGTTCCGCGCTCCAGATGGAGACTCAGCCAGAGTGAGAGAGAGAGCGACATGGGGAGACCAGTATTTCGAGAAACTGATCCCAATTCTTTATTTTCCAGAGTCTGTTTTTATACACTGAGATGTTATACAAAAGTCACGTGGGGACAGCAGTCCTGACTTTTATTAAAGTCAGGTGCTTCACACAAATGTATACAGAGGTCTTAGGGGTGTTACATCATCTTCTGGCCAGGGGGGCCTGCTGACAATTTACGACCCTCTCCTTGTGACAGCGGTCAGTCAATCAGGACACTTATTTCTCCAGGGCTGATTATTCTCAAAACAGACGCCACCCAAATAAAGTTACATTCCTACAGGGTGAGGGTGTAGTGGGTTTTAGTTAAGGAAAGAATTTACTTAGCCTAAG
>NW_011494923.1:3265055-3292189 GCF_000754665.1 Bison bison bison | reverse complement strand
TTCTTCTATATATTCATTAATGTGTGTAAGGGCAGGGGATATGGAGACTTAGCAACAAACGTTGGCTCAACAAATGAAAAACCCTTCACCAACACAATTTCTAATCAGCCCATTATACTTATACTAATAGTTTTCTAACTTTTCTAAGGAACCTGTTTTTAGAAGGTTTAAAGCATCTCGTGCCTCTCACGGTTGGGAGGCTGTGAGCAATCACATGTGGCCGGACGAGCCTGTCAGGCAGGCTAGAGAACCTTCAGAGGAGTTTGTAGGTTAAAACACTCTTGTCACACCCAAGAGTTTTTATTGACTGGAGCTCTAGGTTAACTCCTTCTCCGAAAGAGGTGGTGGGGGACAGCCCCCCGTAAAGTCAGAGGTGTAGGTAAGAGCACAAAGTAGTAAAGTAGGCAGGCTCTGGTTATGGTGGTAGACGCTCGAGGATTTCCAGGGGGACTCCTAAGGCTCGATCCCGCCTTTGCGTATGTCAAGCCTCCTTCCTCATGACCTTTGCCATGGGCGGAGTACCTCACTCTGGCCCCCAACACTGATGTTTTCAAATTGTGGTGCTGAAGAAAACTTTTGAGAGTCCATCAGACGTCAGGGAGATCAAACCAGTCAATCCTAAAGAAAATCAATCCTGAATATTCACTGGAAGGTCTGATGCTGAAGTTGAAGTTCCAATACTTTGGCCCCGTGATGTGAAGAACTGACTCACTGGAAAAGACCCTGATGCTGGGAAAGACTGAGGACAGGAGGAAAAGAGGGTGACAGAGGATTAATGCTGGTTGGATGGTATCATGAACTCAGTGGACATATGTTTAAGCAAACTCTGGGTGATAGTGAAGGACAGGGAAGCCTGGCATGCTGCAGTCCATGGGTCACAAAGAGTCAGATTCGATTTAGCAACTGAACAACAATATAAAGCAAAATATATGTGAAGATACAGTGTTTTAAAATGTGTCCAAAATGATGGAAGCCACTAATCCACAAATAGCTCTAGGAATCTCAAACAGGAAAAATAAACATAAATGATCATATCATTATACATAGAATTTCAAATTATTCAGAATAACTTTTTGCTTGGCTGGCACAAAGGAGCTAGATAAAATTCTTTTTAACATCAAATTAGTAGCTATTACACTGATAGCTAACTTAATACAAATAAAAGTGAAGAGTTCGTGGACCTGTAGTTTCAATACACAGATAATTACTGCCGACATAGATATATAGACTAAAGCATTGAAGTAGTTTTATGTGTACAACAATTTTAGATACAGAATGTTTGTATCATGCAAAAAGTAACTCAGATATTTCCACAAAGAAATCTCCAGAACAGATGATTTAACTGGTGATTTATATCCAATATTTAAGGAATAGTATCAGTAGTATGAGGCTTACATACAATCTTTAAGAAAATACAGGAAAAGGGAATAATTTTCAACTTGCCTTTGAGGGCTTAAATAGCTCTGATACTAAAACCTGGCAAGAATACAAAAAAAAAAAAAAAAACAAGAAAATAAAAGCAAAAATCTATATCACTCATGTACAGGATGATGCAGAGATTCTTTAATGGATATCAGCAAACTGAGCTCACCAACATATAACAAGAAAAATACATCATTGCCAATTGATTATATCACAAGAATACACTTAAAATATTACCAATGATATAGGTCATTGTAAAAAGGTAAGCAATATATCAGGCTTCCCTCCTAGCTCAGTAGGTAAAGAACCTGCCTGCAATGCAGGAGACTTTGGTTCGATTCCTGGGTCGGGAAGATCCCCTGGAGAAAGAAATGGCAATCCACTGCACTATTCTTGCCCAGAAAATCCTATAGACAGAGGAGCCTGGCGGGCTACAGTCCACAGGGTCACAAGAGTCTGACATGAATTAGTGACTAAACCACCACCAACAACAACTGTTATACCATTTTAATATGTACTAAAAAACTTGACACTTGACACCATTTAGCATATATAGATATGATTAAAACTCTCTGCAAACTATGAATGGAAGGGAACTTCCTCTTTCTTCAATCGTATAAAAGACATCTATAAAAAAATAATTGCTAATACCAAAATTAATAGTAAAAGAAGATCATTAAGATGTCTTATTAAACTATTTGTATTTGACAGTGTATTGGAGAGTCTAGCTAGAGTACTAGAGGAAGAAAAGGAAACAAGAATCATAAATGTTGTAAAAGAAGAAGTAAAATAATTTTATCAAGAGGTGACAAAGACTGTGAATAAATAAATCCAAAGTAGTCCTCAAGCAACTACTAAAACTAATAAATGCAATATTGTAAAATAAAAAAATAGAAAAATAATTATATTCCTATATAATAACAACCAGAAAAAAAAAATATAGTCATAAAAGTTATTATTTACAACAGTACAAAAATCCTTAGGAATAAATTTAAGAAAAAATATGTAAGCTGTATACTAAAGATTACAAAATATCTTAATATAAATTAAATAACTAAATCAATAAATATTACATGTTCATGAATTGGAAGATTAGGTATTGCCAAAAGCGCAGTTCTCTCTAAAATGAGACAAAATATCCTACTCAATATTTCATCAAGCTTTTATGAGGAAATTGACAAAGTGGTTTTAAAATTTATGTGGAAATACAAAAGACATCTTGTGCTCATATTCTTTATTCAATGACTCAGATAATCCAGAAAGCAATGATCTTTAGATCTTAACTTCAAAACAAAAGTGTTTTTCCATAATAGTGACAGAAGAGAAGATATTCTTTGCCTATGATTATGTGCTTTTGTCTGAAAGTCATATTGACTATACTTAAACAGCCCTTTGGCCTGAAGTGTCATATGGTCCAACTTATTTTCAAAAAGTCAGCAAATATAGAATTCTTCTATAGCACTCTGTGACCGAAATAAATGGAAATAGAAATTTATGAACACTAGAAATCTATCAGGAAAAATAACAGTATGCAGATGACACCATCCTTATGACAGAAAATGAAGAGGGACTAAAGAGACCCTTGGGGATGGTGAAAGAGCAGAGTGATAAAACCTGGCTTAAAACGAAGCATTCAGAAAACTAAGATCATGGCATCTGGTCCCATCCCTTCATTGCAAATAGATGGGGAAACAATGGAAACAGTGAGAGACTTTCTTTTCTTGGGCTCCAAAATCACTACAGATGGTGACTGCAGCCATGAAATTAAAAGACTCTTGCTCCTTGGAAGAAAAGTTATGACAAAACTAGTTAGCATATTAAGAAGCAGAAATATTACTTTGTTGACAAAGGTCCGTCTAGTCAAAGCTATGGTTTTTCCAGTAGTCACGTATGGATGTGAGTGTTGGACCATAAAGAAGGCTGAGTGCCAAAGAATTGATGCCTTCAAACTGTGTGTTGGAGGCTTTTGGGAGTCCTTGGACAGCAAGGAGATCGAACCAGTCAATCCTAAAGGAAATAAGTCTTGAGTAATCATTGAAAGGACTGTTGCTAAAGCTGAAGCTCCAATATTTTGGCCCCCTGATACAAAGAGATGACTCATCGGAAAAGATCCTGATGCTGGGAATTTGAAGGCAGGAGGAGAAGAAGACTGCGGAGGACAAAAAGGTTCATTGAAATCACTGACTCAATAAACATGAGTTCGAGCAAACTCCAGGAGATGGTGAAGGACAGGGAAACTTGGCATGCTGCAGTCCATAGAGTCACAAAGAGTCGGACATGACTGAATGTCTGAACAACAAGTCTACCATGTGCTTGGTCACATAGTCATGTCTGACTCTTTGCAGCCCCATGGACTGTAAACCCCAGCCTTCTCTGGCCATGGATTTTTCCAGGTAAGAATACTGGAGTGGGATACCATTTCCTACTCCAGGGGTTCTTCCTGACCCAGGGGTCAAACTCACATCACTTGTGTCTCCTGCATTGGCCTGCAGATTCTTTACCACTAATGCCACGGGGTAAGCCCCAAATGTGACCTTAAAAAATCACGAGTGTATGTTCATAAAGACATGAACATAAACATCCAAAACAACATTCTTAATAATAACCTAAAACTGCAAATTACTTGAATACCATCACTATTAAAATATAAAAATAAATTGAGGAGTGTCAATGGAAATAGAGGAGCAAGAACTTACAAAAATCTACTGCTCCATAAAATCAACAAGAATACTGACCAAAAAACCCTGTAAATATCAAGCTTTTCAATACTCTTGTAATTATCTCAAAACTAGCAGCAATCCAATGAGCTATTCAGGAATAAAGGCTGAATCTTAAACACAGTAATCTTTGTGGTGTATTAATTTGTCCTATTCCTCTTACCTTACTCTTAACTTCATGGTAGTCTCAAAAACTAGGATCCCTACAATGAAAGGCAACACCCTAGCAGCCACTGGCAGGGACATACTGGTGTTAGAGCTTTCAAAAGCAGAATTTTCAGAAAACTGTCATTATTTAATCTCTCTGAAAGTTTTAGGAAAACCCCAATTTGCAGATCTTGCCCTTTCTTGATTGACTCAAAGCTTACTTAGGGCAAATAGCTTATTCCTGAGGGGGGCTTGTCAAAAATATTCAGCAACAACTGTTGATATCACAGCTGTCAGAGGCAGCAGTAATAGTTGAGGCAAACAAGCTGTCCAAAAACACTTTCAGGAAAAGCTAGGGTGTTTCCCTGGTAGTCCAGTGGTTAGGAAGCACCTCCTAAGTGGCCATCATCAAGCATACAAATATATGCATAATGAGAGTCCCAGAAGAGGAGAGAAAGATACAGAAATAATATTTTAAGAACGGCCAAAATATTTTCAATTTTGATAAGAAATATCTAAGAATTTCAATGAATTCCAATAATTTAAACATTGAAAGAGAAGCACACTTAGATATCATATTCAAATTATTGAAAGACAAGGTGAAACTGAAAAGAGCAAAAGACAAACGACTTATTAAACATGCAAAATCCTCAATAAGATGAACAGTTGGTTTCTAATCAGAATCCAGAGGAAATCTGAAAACAATAATGTGATATAATCAAAGTAGTGAGGAAAAATACTGATAACCAAGAGTTCTATTTTCAGCAAAACTATTCCTCAAAAAATAAAAGAAAAAATGAGAAATTCTCAGATAAACAAATATGTTCCTAGCATACATGCCTTACAAAAGTACTATATAAGTTTTATACTGAAATGAAAGGATATCAAAAAGTAACTCAAATCCACATCAAGAAGTAAAGAAAACTGGTAAAAGTCACACTTAGCTAAAAAATAAAAGATAATATAAAATAATTTTTATTTGTAATTATTTTTCTTGTCTAATTTAAAAGGCAATAAATATAAGTATGTATTGATAGGTATATAATATATAAATAGTAATTTTATGATAATAACACAGAGTAGGGGAACCTGCAATGTGGGAGACCTGGGTTCAATCCCTGAGTTGGGAAGATTTCCTGGAAAAGTGAAAGACTACTCACTCCAGTATTTTGGCCTTCCAAGAATTCCATGGACTGTATAGTCCATGGGGTTGCAAAGAGCTGGACATGACTGAGTGACTTTCACTTTCGCAGGAGGGAGTAGAACTATATAGGAGCAGAATTTTTGGATTCTATTGAAATTAAGTTGGTATTAATCTAAAACAGATTGTTTTATTTAAATTGCTGAGCAGACCACTTGGAAAATTACAGGGCAAGCACTAAGAAAATCACTTAAATACATATAGTAAGACATGACAAATGACATAAAACAATACACAGGAAAATATATTTTTAACACAAAATAAAGCAGTATTGGAGTAACTGAGGAATCAAAAAGACTAAAACATATAGCAACATGGCATATGTATTCAGTTTAGCCTTCCTGGTAATTATATGGATTTAATACACCAGTAAAAAGACAGATATTTTAAAAATGGCTAAAGATGTCTTATCCAATTACATATTGTCTGCAAGAGCCATACTTTATATTCTATGATACAAATATAAGTTGAAAGTAAAAGGTACAAATAGTTTGTAAGTAAAACAACAGTAAAATATGCAATGTACATAGTAACCACAGAGCACTGAGACTTCAAGATAAAATTGTTGCTAGAGACAAAAGTTTGAAGCCAGTGTTGTCTTGCTACTAAATCCAAATAAAGGCTCCAAAATAAACTAACTGCAGAACAATATCCCTATGGAATATAGACAGAAAAATCCTAAACAAAATGATAGCAAACTGAATCCAGCTATATATAAAACATAGCATAACCACAATCAAGTTGTATTTATTCCATGAATATAAGGCTAGTTCAGCAAAAACTTATCACTGTAGCAAATGTATAGATATAATAAACATATACATAAATATTAAAAATAAATATAATAAATGTCCCCAAACACTGTCATCTCACTAGACACAGAAAACAATGACAAAAGTCCAAATCCTTTCATTAAAAGAAAAAAAAAAAAAAAAAAACTCAACACTAAAAGTACAGTGAACCTTCAACTTCATAAAGGAAAGGTACAAAAAATCTAGCACTGACATACTTAATGCTAAAAAACTGAACAGTTTTCTCATAGGATCAGGAAACAAGGCAAAAATAGCAACTGTCAATAGATCTATTAAACACTGTACTGGAGGTTCTGGTCATGATAGCTAACCCAAAAATAATAATAATAATAAAAGAATTAAAAGTTTTCCAGGTAGAAAGGAAAAGTAAAACGGTAACTATTTGTAGATGATATGATCTTGGTATAAAGAACATGCTTAAAGAGACTGCAAAAAATTATATCTAACAACCATTTCATCAATTGTTATATGCTTCAATGTTATTGTAAAAAATCAATTGCATTTCTACAACTAGCAATGAACAGTCTGAAAATTTATGAAACAATTCTGCTTACAATAGTATCAAAAAGAAGTAAAATACTTGAGATTAAATTTAACAAATGAAGTACAAAACATACCCTGAAAATTACAAAATATTGTTGAAAGAAACTAAAGAAAACTAAATCAATGGAAAGTTATTCTATGTTCATAGATTTAAAATTTTGATGTTGATCTACCTATTCAACACAATTCATATTAAAACCCCAACTGCAGTTTGGGGTCACTAACTGACAAGCTGATCGCACAGTTCAGATAGAAATGCAAGGGGCCCAAAAAGTCAAAATACTTAAAAAAAAAAAAAAAAAGATTTCAAATTTTAGACAGAAATATAGTAATCTAGACAATGTAGTACTGGTTTCAGAAAGGCATACAGATTGATGAATAGAGCTGAGAGTTACCCTTATGGTCCGTAATTTTTCAGTAAAGGTGCCCAGATAATTAGTGGGAATTTGTCTTTTCAACAAATGTTCCAGGACATCTGGGTATCCACCCTCAAAAACGAAACAAAACAAAAAAACCTTTAAAAAAACTTCTGAAAAATGAATATGAGCCTACCTCATACCAAATACAAAAATTAACACAAAGTTGATCACATTTCCAAATATAAGTTTTAAAACAATAAAGCCCTTGGGAAAATACATAGACATACCTGCATAACCATGGATAAGTGAGCAGTTTCTTAGATACAACACTACAAACAAAAAAGAAAAAATAAAGCTGTACTTTATAAAAATGATAAACTTTTGTGCTTCAAAAGGTGCTGTCAAAAAAGTGAAAAACATCCACAGAATGGGAGAATATATTTTCAGATTATATATTTGATAATGAACTAGTATCCAGAATATATAAAGAACCCTTACAACTTAATGAAATGACAACCCAATTGAAAATGGTCAGTATATTTGAATAGAAATTGCTGCAGAATAGGCATACAAATGGCCATTAAGCACATGAAAAGATATTTAAACATCACTTTCATTAAATGTTAGGTAAATGCAAATCAAAAGCACAATGAGATATCACTTCAATCCCCAGATACGGCTGTAGTAAAATTACGTACTATAACAATGTTGGTAACAAATGGAGAAATTGGAACCATCACACATTATTGGTGGGAATGGAAAATGATACAGTTTATTTGGAAAACTTTGGCATTTCCCAATAAAGTGGAAAAAATATTACAGGTAATACCAGAAATAGATGGTAATTTTCAAAAGAAAAAAGCTCAAAAAGTGTGAACATAGAAAAAGAAAAAAAGGTAAAACTTCATCAGTTCCTACTGATGTTAAATGTAGTTTCATCATATGACCCAGCAAGCAATTCTGCAAATAGATGTATATCTGAGAAAAATGAAATATATATCTTAACAAAAATTATACACAAATTTCATAGAGCATTATTCATAGTGATGAAAAGGGGAAATGATCCAAATTTCCACCAAATGATGAATGGAAAGTAAAAAAGGTAATTCATCCAATCAAATATTATATAGCAGTAGAAAGAAATGAAGCACTGATATATGCTACAGCATCAGTAAACTTTGATAAATTATCCTAAGTGAAAGAAGCCAGACACAAAAAGTCACATAATCTCATGATTCCATTTATAGTAAATGTTCAGAATAGACAAATCCATAGAGACAGAGAGTAGATTTAGCAACTGTCAAGGTCTAGAGTGGAGTGATGTTGGGAAGGCAATGAATTGTGACTATTAATGTATAAGGGTATTCTTTTGAATCATATTTAATTTTTTAAAGAATAGAACAATGAACTGAAGTAAATCCTTATTACATGTTAGTGTAAATGAATGAAACATGGCTACATGCAGCAACAAGGAAGAATAGCCAGACATGTTAATTTAAAAGAAAAAAGTCACAAAAGAATATACTGTAAAAGTGGATTATTTAAGAAGGGGATTTAGTAAAAGGAAGTGTGATATAATGGGAGGGTCTTTAACCAGATGCAGGTCTTTAAAACCCCAAATGATTTCCTAAAGTCCTTTAGGGTCTTTTCAATGTTATACTCACAGAAGAAATTCAAGGGCACTTGGAAGATTTCTGAGGTAATGACTGTTTTCTTTCTATATTCTGTAGTGTTTACACAGTTCTTCATATATAATTTAAAAATTTGTCCATAGTTTTATAAACCCATATGTGATATATTTTATAATAAAATTTCATAAAATTAAACTAATAACAGAATAACTAAAAGAATGTATAACCATATAATAATAATTCTGTGATATCCTAGTCAAATATATGAGTTTCATATGCTTTTCTGGATTAAAAGCTCAATAGTAAGAGCCATATCACAACCTCTCTTGTACTCCAACTTAGATTCTGGTTTATTTTTGAATACATATTGAGTAAAGGCAATGGCACCCCACTCCAGCACTCTTGCCTGGAAACTCCCATGGACGGAGGAGCCTGGTGGGCTGCAGTCCATGGGGTCGCTGAGGGTCGGACACGACTGAGCGACTTCACTTTCACTTTTCACTTTCATGCATTGGAGGAGGAAATGGCAACCCACTCCAGTGTTCTTGCCTGGAGAATCCCAGGGACAGGGGACCCTGGTGGGCTGCCGTCTATGGGGTCGCACAGAGTCGGACACGACTGAAGCGACTTAGCAGCAGTAGCAGCAGCAATGATATACTGGTAAATGTTTAATGATGGATTCCCTCTGTGCCAGAGGGCTTCCCTGGTGGCTAAGACAGTAAAGAATCCATCTGTAATGCCGAAGACCTGGGTTTGATCCCTGGGTTGAGAAGATCCCCTGTAGAAGGGAATCTCCAGGCTACCCACTCCAGTGTTCTGGCCTGGAGAATCCCATGGACAAAGGAGCCTAGCAAGCTACAGTCCATGGGGTCACAAAGAGTCAGACATGACTGACAGAATTTCACTTTCACTTTCTGTGCCAGAGGAAAAGACCTAATTTCTAACATTTTCCAATTTCATTTCTGTAAATGTTACCACCATCTATGGAATATTTGTGATATATAGAAAATATTCAGTAAATATTATTTGCATATTTGCATACTTCAAGTGTGTTCATCAAACTTCAAGTGTGTTTATCAACAATTTTCAAACAAGTATGAGTTAATAGTATTCTTCGGCAGCACTTAGGAAGATTTTATCTCCTGCCTTTGAAGGTCATGCATGACTAAAGATCAGGCATAGAACTTAATTTTCAGGGAGCCAAAATGTCAGAGAAGGCAAGGTTTGCACCTTGAGCAAATCTGTCCAAAATCAGGACACACATAGGAAAGGAGTGGAACTCTGAGTCTTGAGATGGGGTTACACAAGATGTAACCTAGACATTTAACCTGATATGCTGATTTGCCATTTATAGTAAATACTAATTTGGTAATTACAAGCTTGATGAATAATCTGGGTTGGAATGACAGGGCAGGGGGCCTGACCCTTTGGGAAAGCCCTATGGAGAAGACACAGAACATTGTATTTTTAAAGGCAAATTAAATGGACAGACAGCCAAGGAATATATTGTTTAATGTATGCAATCAAAGAGATCAAAGTGTGGAGCATCAGCAAACTGATAAGACACAATGGAAAGTTGCAGTCAATTACCAGGTTTTCAGCACTAAGCTAGTTCTCAAATCCAGAACTCATGTACTTAAGGCAAAGTTGGATCTTCATGAGAAAAGACTTGGCAATACCATAGCAAGGGTAGAAGCAATTGTCCAAGTGTGCAGGAAAATTTATGATCATTTTTAGGAGCTGTACATAGAGTAAAGAAAAATATATAGAAATTTCAAAGGGATTTGGAAACAAGGTTCAAATTCATCTTCAAACCCAGCAATCATGTTATCATGACATCCTTGTTTGAGCAGGAATTCAGTTCAGTTCAGTCACTCAGTTGTGTCCGACTTTTTGCGACCTCATGAATTGCAGCACGCCAGGCCTCCCTGTCTATCACCAACTCCTGGAGTTCACTCAAATTCATGTCCATCGAGTTGGTGACACCATCCAACCATCTCATCCTCTGTCATCCCCTTCTCCTCCTGCCCCCAATCCCTCCCAGTTGACTCTTTTCCAATGAGTCAACTCTTTGCATGAGGTGGCCAAAGTATTGGAGTTTCAACTTTAGCATCATTCCTTCCAAAGAACACCCAGGACTGATCTCCTATAGGATGGACTGGTTGGATCTCCTCGCAGTCCAAGGGGCTCTCAAGTCTTCTCCAACACCACAGTTCAAAAGCAACAGTTCTTCAGCGCTCAGCTTTCTTCACAGTCCAACTCTCATACACTTTGTTGGCAAAGTAAGGTCTCTGCTTTTTAATATGCTATCTAGGTTGGTCATAACTTTCCTTCCAAGGAGTAAGCATCTTTTAATTTCATGGCTGCATTCACCATCTGCAGTGATTATGGAGCCCCAAAAAATAAAGTCAGCCACTGTTTCTGCATCTATTTCCATGAAGTGATGGGACCAGATGCCATGATCTTCGTTTTCTGAATGTTGAACTTTAAGCCAACCTTTTCACTCTCCTCTTTCACCTTCATCAAGAGGCTTTTTAGTTCCTCTTCACTTTCTGCCATAAGGGTGGTGTCATCTGCATATCTGAGGTTATTGATATTTCTCCTGGCAATCTTTTATTTTTTTTATTTTATTTTTTAACTTTACAATACTGTATTGGTTTTGCCATATATCAAAATGAATCTGATTCCAGCTTGTGCTTCTTCCAGCCCAGCGTTTCTCATGATGTACTCTGCCTAGAAGTTAAATAAGCAGGGTGACAATATACAGCCTTGATGTACTCCTTTTCCTGTTTGGAACCAATCTGTTGTTCCATGTCCAGTTCTAACTGTTGCTTCCTGACCTGCATATAGGTTTCTCAAGAGGCAGGTCAGGTGGTCTGGTATTCCCATCTCTTTTAGGATTTTCCACACTTTAATGTGATCCACACAGTCAAAGGCTCTGGCATAGTAAATAAAGCAGAAATAGATGTTTTTCTGGAACTCTCTTGCTTTTTCGATGATCCAGCCAATGTTGGCAATTTGATCTCTTATTCCTCTGCCTTTTCTAAAGCCCGCTTGAACATCTGGAGGTTCACGGTTCACGTGTTGCTGAAGCCTAGCTTGGAGAATTTTGAGCATTATTTTACTAGCATGTGAGATGAGTGCAATTGTGCAGTAGTTTGAGCATTCTTTGACATTGCCTTTCTTTGGGATTGGAATGAAAACTAACCTTTTCTTGTCCTGTGGCCACTGCTGAGTTTTCCAATTTTGCTGGCATATTGAGTGCAGCACTTTCACAGCAGGAAGTAGGTTGGTATAATGGCATCCAAAATATGTTTACATCCTAATGTTTAGAACCTGTTAAAGTTACCTGTTATATCTGTCACATCACATGTTATTAAGGGTCTTAAAATGAGGATTACCCAGGTGGGCCCAAGGTAATCACAATGGTCCTTATAAAGAGTAATTAGACAGAAGAAGAGGGGATGTGAAAGTGAAAGCAGAGATTGGAGTGATTTGCATTGAGGATGTAGGATGGGGACACAAGCCAAGGTGGCCACTGGAACCTAAAAAATGCAAGGATGCAGATTCTTCCTTAGGGCCTTCAGAAAGAACCAGCCCCACTGACACTTGACTTTAGCCTAGTGAAACTTCTGGACTGCTGGTCTCTAAAGCTGTAATATAATAAATTTGTATTTTAACCTACCAAACTCATAGTAAAATGTTATAGCAGTAATAGGAAACAAATACAGGTAAGAAATGAAATCCTGGACTAAATCCATCTTACTTTGAGTACACAAGACCCACTGCCTCACCTAATAGTCATTTATATTTGCTTCCAAATTTTTGTCTTTGTTGTTCAGTCACTCAGTTGTGTCTGATTCTTTGCGACCAAATTGTTATATCCAAATAACAGAGGTAATACATGTCCCAGAGATACATTAATTTTCTTTTTATCTGTTATAATACAGTCAGAAGGGACTTGGACCATTAAGATATTCTGAATAGATCAGCTTGGTTCATTTTACTGATGATATCGCCTGCCCAGGTGGAACAATGGTAAAGAATTTGCCTGCCAATATTGGGGATGTAGGAAAAGCACATTCTATCCCTGGATTGGGAAGATCCTGTGGAGTAGAAAATGGATACCTACATAACTATTCTTGCCTGGGAAATCCTGTGAACAGAGGAGCCTGGTCTAGAGTCCATGGGGTTGCAAAGAGCCAGACACGACTGAGCACTGAACACTATTAATGATATTATGCATATCAGTACTGTGAACAAAAAGTAAAACATTTTCTGGGTTCTTTGGTAAGAAATATCATCTCTGTCCAATATGAAATAAACTGACACGGTTTTAGGACCTATCATATTAGGTTTTGGGAATCCAGCGGGTTGAAGTATGTCAGACAAGTAAAGGACACCGTATTATTCCTTTTAACTTCTACCTAAGTTAACGAACATAGTTAGTTTCTTCTAACTACTTTTTTCTAAGAAAGTCCTTTGGGTTTCGGAAGCAGTAGTATATCTTCTGCTTGAAACTACCACTCCGGTGCATTTATTTTTATGTGTATTTCTATCACTTTTCAATGATACCCCAAAACAAAACAAAATAAAAGAATACCAAAGCATGTTCAGACTATTATACAAACAGATCTGATTAGAACATATGATTTAGTGAATAGCGAAAGACAGGATGCCTCCGCCAACCCTTAATAAGAAAGTCAGAACTCACACTCTAAAGCATGGTAATGCTGTCTTTATCACAAAACTATAGACTTCAACAAAAAAAAAAAAAAGGAAAAAAAAAAACAGTTTTGTACTGAAGTGATATGTATGGAACATTTTACAGTGGGATACCAAGTAACCGTGTAGCCAAAACTATCCTAAATGATCTGAATACATCAAAGTCCAGCAGTGCTCTATCCTGAATCCAGAGTGAAAATCAGAGATGAAACCAAACAGACCATGCTCAGTCAATCAATGATGTCTGACTCTTTGCCACCTGATAGACCTCATAGTAGCCCTCCAGTTTCCTCTCTCCATGGAATTTTCCAGGCAAGAATGTTGGAATGGGTTCCCATTTCCTCCTCCAGGAGATTTTCCTGACCCAGGGATCAAACCCATATCTCCCGAATCTCCTGAATTGCCACTGGGCCGCCTGGGAAGTTGAACAGATCTAGAAGGCATGATAAGCAGCAAAAATATGTAATCTCACAGATCTCCATCATCCCTTCTCCTATTGCATGAATATCTCCCCCTAAGCTCAGACCTATGGCCTCTGGAGGAGTTCCTTAAGATTAGCTGACAGAGGAGGAAAAACAAATACAAGTTTAGTTCAGAGATTTTTTGGCATGTGCATTCAAGATTAAAATGGATTATCTGACTGACCTACATCCACATTGAGCAATAACACAGAGAAACAGTGATAAGAGAGGATTCTCACAGTGAACTTTGACAAACAGGGACTCTGCTTATCTTATGGAAGTAGCCCAGGGAATGGAAGTAGACTTCGCTTCTTAGATGGCTCTGTGTTTCCTGTTCTCCATGCCTCATTTCTCAGTTACTGACATGGGGATTTCTATATGAAGTAAGTCTCTTCAAGGTCTTGTCTACTCTTATTCAATACAGGATTTTAAATTTGTTAAAATTTAATGCATTTGCTAGAGTTTTCCCAAATTACTAGTTTAGAAATGTGACAGAGGATACAAGTTAGTTAGACCCTACAAGTAGATGCGGGCAGCTGATTTTTTTTTTTTTTTCATTTTCTAAAATTACCAATGAATTTTTTGAAGTAGTCCTTGAAAACATCTCAGGCATTAAATATCAAATTGAACCTGTGATTTTACCTATAGCCTCCATTTCTCCATGTTTTTAACCAAATTTCAGTTTGGAACAAAACTGAAAAGATAGTCACACATTTGTGAAATCAGGAAATTATTCTACTATTATTTCTTCTTTATTTTCCTTCAGTAGTGCACATCTGTTTTCTAAAGGATATTTGAGGTAGCAGAATTGAATGATGCCCACCCCTCCCCCCAAATCCCTAATCTCGGAGGTAAATGCACTGTATAATTTATTTTTCTTGACTATGAGCAGTTTTACTTATGAATATAATAGAAAACAACCCTTATGATTATGTTATCATGCAGGATACAGTTGACCTTAAGAGAAGAAAGTTATTCAGTGGGCCTCTCCTTGTCAGATAAGCCCATAAAAGGGACTCTAACCCAGAAGAAATAGAAAGGAATACCTGATAGGAATTCAGTGTGAGAGAGATTCTCTATGTTGGTCTTTTAAACTGAAGGAGACTATATTGCAAGACATGTAGGTAACAACCAGGAACTGGTACAAAAAACATACAAAAAAGATTTTAATGACCCAAATGACCGTGATGGTGTGATCACTCACCTAGAGCCTGACATCCTGGAGTGCAAAGGAAAGTGGGCCTTAGGGAGGATCACTACAAATGAAGCTAGTGGAGGTGATGGAATTCCAGCTGAGCTATTTCAAATCCTAAAAGATGATGCTGTGAACATGCTGCACTCAATTTGCCAGCAAATTTGGAAAACTCAACAGTGGCCACAGGACTGGAAAAGGTCAGTTTTCATTCCATTCCCAAAGAAAGGCAATACCAAAGAATTTTCAAACCACTACAAAATTGCATTTATCTCACACACTGGCAAAGAAATTCTCAAAATTTTCCAAGTTAGCCTTCAACAGTATGTGAACCAAGAACTTTCAGATGTGCAAGCCATATTTAGAAAAGGCAGAGGAACCAGAGATCAAATTGCCAATATCTGTTGGATCATAGAAAAAGCAAGAGAATTCCAGAGAAACATCTAATTCTGCTTTATTGACTATGCCAAAGCCTTTGACTGTATGGATCACAAACTGTGTAAAATTCTTAAGGAGATAGGAATACCAGATCATCTCACCTGACTCCTGAGAAACCTATATGCAGGTCAAGAAGCAACAGTTAGAACTGGACATGGAACAACAGACTGGTTCTAAATTGGAAAAGGAGTATGTCAAGACTGTGTATTTTCACTCTGCTTATTTAGCTTAAATGCAGAGTACACCATGTGAAATGCCAGGCTGGATGAAGCTCAAGCTGGAATCAAGAATGCAGGAATAAATATCAATAATCTCAGCTATGCAGATGACACCACCCTTATGGCAGAAAGTGAAGAGGAACTAGAAAGTTTCTTGATGAAAGTGAAAGAGGAGAGTGAAAAAGCTGGCTTTAAACTCATAATTCATAAAACAAAGATCATGACATCCAGTCTCATCACTTCATGGCAAATAGATGGGGAAACAATGGAAAGAGTGACAGATTTCATTTTCTGGGGCTCCATAAACTGCAGATGGTGACTCCAGCCCTGAAGTTAAAAGGCGTTTGCTCTTTGAATCTATGTCCAACCTAGACATATGGATGTGAGAGTTGGACCATAAAGAAATCTGAGAGCCAAAGAATTGATGCTTTTGAACTATGCTTGTAGAAGACTCTTGAGAGTCCTTTGGACAACAAGGAGATAAAGCCAATAAATCCTCAAGGAAATCAGTCCTGAATATTCATTGGAAGGACTGATGGTAAAGCTGAAGCTCCAATACTGACTCACTGGAAAAGACCCTGATGCTGGGAAAGATTGAAGGTGGGAGGAGAAGGGGATGACAGAGGAGGAAATGGTTGGATGGCATCACTGACTCGATGGACATGAGTTTGAGCAAGCTCTGGGAGTTGGTGATGGACAGGGAAGCCTGGAGTGTTGCAGTCCATGGGGTTTTAAAGAGTTGAACCTGATTGAGCGACTGAACTGAACTGACTAGGAGCTGAGAATAGTCCCCAGCTGATAACAGGGAAATAAGAATTTTCATCCTACAACCATAACCAATTCTGCTGAACTCAGTGAGCTTGAAAGAGGATTCTGTGATTCAGAGAACACAATCTGCCAATACTTCAATATCACCCCTTTGAGAACTGAGCAGAGATCTCAGTCATGCCTATCCAGACTTATGATCTTCAGAAACTATGACATAATAAATGGATATTGTTTTAAACCACTAAATCTGTGATACTCTGTAACACAGTAATATAAACTAATGCAATATTTCTCCAATCTCTTGTCTATTATCAATTTTCTCTCCTCTTCCTTTCAAGTTACTCAGTCTATCTCTAGTTCCAGAGAGGATGGTCCTACTTTCCTAAACCAGTTACTTTGAAATCATTTATTTGGGTAGAAAAGTCATCCAGGAACAATAATTCCCCTGCCATTTGTTATTGGTCAAAAACTGGGCATATGCTCTGAGTTGACCTGGTAAGATGGAAAATGGTTTTTATTCTTCATTTGAAGGAGAAACACATATACCCAGTATATAAATGAGGAAAATTGTTGTCCTAAATATTGCTATAATCAGACCATGAAGAGAGCTACTCTGAAGTGAAAGTTTACAAGCAAAGATATAGCCTAGAAAATGGCAGAAAATGGCCCCAGATTCTTGATCCTACTGTGTATCAATTCAGTTCAGTCGCTCAGTTGTGTCTGACTCTGCCACCCCATGGAAGCCTGAAGCACACGAGGCCTCCCTGTCCAACACCAACTCCCAGAGTTTACTCAAGCTTATGCCCATTGAGTCAGTGATTCCATCCAACCATCCTCTGTCATCCCCTTCTCCTTCTGCCTTCAATCTTTCCCAGCATCAGGGTCTTTTCAAATGAGTCAGCTTTTTGCATCAGGTGGCCAAAGTACTGGAGTTTCAGCTTCAGCATCAGTCCCTCCAATGAATATTCAGGGCTGATCTCCTTTAGGATGGACTGGTTGGATCTCCTTGCAGTCCAAGGGACTCTCAAGAGTCTTCTCCAACACCACAGTTCAAAAGCTTCAATTCTCTGGCACTCAGCTTTCTTTATAGTCCAACTCTCACATCCATACATGACTACTGGAAAAGCCATAGCCTTGACTAGACGGACCTTTGTTGACAAAGTAATGTCTCTGCTTTTTAATACACTGTCTAGGTTGGTCATAACTTTCCTTCCAAAGAGTAAGAATCTTTTAATTTCATGGCTCTAGTCACCATCTGCAGTGGTTTTGGAGCTCCCCAAAATAAAGTCTGCCACTGTTTCCCTATCTATTTGCAATGAAGTGATGGGACCAGATGCCATGATCTTAGTTTTCTGAGTGTTGAGTTTTAAGCCAACTTTTTCACTCTCCTCTTTCACTTTCATCAAGAGGCTCTTAATTTCTTCTTCACTTTCTGCCATAGAAGTGGTCCATCTTGTCTCTTCACTTTTGATTATGTGAAATAATGATTTTTTTTAATTATTGATTGAGCCAAATTGAGCCAAATTTTTTGTTAGAAATAAAACTATCCCAGTATACAGATGACCCAGTCAGAAGGAAATGACAGACAGTAACTAATAAATTTGAATTTTAAAAATGTTTATTGCTTGTGTAGGAAATACAGAGGAGTATAAGGATTAAATTATACCTAAACGTGTAACTTTATTTATGCAAAAATAATAATAATGGATAAGTTACTATTACTGTCAACTCAAGAAAGCATTAAAATGAAATTTGATTCCTCGTTTAACAATCATCAACAAATAAATGTTTCACTATACTATGGATGTTGTAGAAACCTTGAGAAAATGTGTGCATGTCATCATAGGATATATAATATGTGACTAAAGGAGTACCTTTAAGTAAATTCCAGCCTTTAGTAAATAAGATGAAAAATAACTTCAAGAGTAAGGATTTTAATGGAATTGTGATTCAAGAATGAGGTATTAATATAAAGAATTAAATTCTGACTATAAGACTAGAAACATTCTTATAAAAAGTAAGTTCAGTTCAGTTCAGTTCAGTCCAGTCGTGTCCGACTCTTTGCGACCCCATGAATTGCAGCACACCAGGCCTCCCTGTCCATCACCAACTCCTGGACTTCACTCAAACTCATGTCCATCAAGTCAGTGATGCCATCCAGCCATCTCATCCTCTGTCATCGCCTTCTCCTCCTGCCCCCAATCCCTCCCAGCATCAGAGTCTTTTCCAAAGAGTCAACTCTTCACATGAGGTGGCCAAAGTACTGGAGTTTCAGCTTCAACATCAGTCCTTCCAATGAACACCCAGGACTGATCTCCTTTAGGATGGACTGGTTGCATCTCCTTGCAGTCCAAGGGACTCTCAAGAGTCTTCTCCAACACCACAGTTCAAAAGCATCAATTCTTCAGCGCTCAGCTTTCTTCACAGTCCAACTCTCACATCCATACATGACCACAGGAAAAACCGTAGCCTTGACTAGACGGACCTTTGTTGCCAAAGTAATGTCTCTGCTTTTTAATATGCTCTCTAGGTGGTTCATAACTTTCCTTCCAAGGAGTAAGCGTCTTTTAATTTCATGGCTGCAATCACCATCTGCAGTGATTTTGGAGCCCAAAAAATAAAGTCTGTAGACTATATTAAATAAATATAATTAACCTAATTGATGTTATTTATTTACTTGAGATACACTAGAATATATGTAAAAATTACCTCCATTTACTCAGTAAGTAGAGATATTCTGATTCCTGTATTTAAATCCAGGCTAAACATTTGCAATCCACTATACTGACATGCCCATGAGAACAAGGTATTTTATGGATTTTAATTACTGCTGTGCACATGGTGGGTATTAAATATTTGTTGAAAATACTTGGTTTCCATTCTTTCAGCAGATTAGTTGATTGTGATTTTATGATTGCCTTTTATTCTCTTCAATGCTCAGGTTAAAACAATAACAACGGCAAAACTGAAGCAGAAATACAAAAAGGCATATACTTATGACAGAGAAGTGATTAGAGGGGACTTTTAAAAAGAAAGAAATCAGTAAGAATGAGCAACTACACCAAATACAGTACAGGGGTTGCAAACAGAATGGCTTCAAGTGAATTTAATGAAACATCTGGTGGGATTCAAAAATTCCACCTTGCTTTTCACATTTCATAAACACACTCCTGATAATAACACTTGGTGGGTGTTATATAAAGGAGCCAAAGATGTCCTCTGTATACTGGCTTCTAGGTTGTTTACTTCTTCACAGCATGCAAAGGCTTGTTAGCTCTGAAGCCTGGTGCATGCAGATTTTTACACACCCAATTATTTTAAACATAGCCCAAATATGTACATTTAGCCACGTAGAGCTTGTTTGCTTTGTATAACCCATGAAACTATGCCTAACACTCATTAACTATAGTAAAATTAACTGCAGAGTCTTAAGGAGATCAAATCACTGCTTCCCTCTGGAATTCTCAGACCCAGAAGCTCTGCACAGCACTTCTAGTGACATTATCTAGACATACACGTTCCTAATCTAACTTCCCTTTCTTAGGTAATTCCCTTGGCTTTCTCCTCTTCTGAATAGTGATGCCCCTACCATAGCCTCAGCATACATGTGTGCTAAGTCACTTCAGGTGTGTCCTACTTTTTGGGCCCTATGGACTGTAACCCACCAGTATCCTCCATGCATGGGATTCTCCAGGCAAGAATACTGGAATTGGGGTTGCCATGCCCTCCTAAATGATCTCATTCTGTGAGTGAAATCTGTTAAAGCACTCAAATACAGTTTGTGTATGCTACTGCCACCTTGTGGTCATGTTTTTATCCTTAATCAGAGCCAAATCCCTCAAACTCCCTACAGTGGAGGGTGTGGGAATATGAATAGTTGGCTGCCAGTGAACTCATCTTAAAATGCATCCTGTCAGTTCCTAAGCCTATCTCTGTGTACAGTATTTCTCACAGGATCAGACACAGAGAGTAGGAGAAATAGACCCAAAGAATAGGAGAATGTTATAATAGCTCTCTCTCCGTTCTTTTTCTTCTAAAATATAATCTAAACTACATACACACCAAAAGTTTGTAACACAATCAGAACTTAAATTTAAGGTATCACCACATACATTTTCCTTTAGCAAACTGTTTCTTCCCACGTTTTAATATATGTTGTTTCAGTGGGACTTTTCCCCATCTATCGCTCCATCTGTGCACATGTATCTAAAACCCATTCAATCCAGATAGTTCAAATTCGTGGATAGAGTAACTGATTATAAACACAGTGAAACCAGTCACCATCTAACTCAGTCAAGAATAAATCACAGTTAAGAGAAAATCCAATGAAGAAAGGTGGAAAACTGAGAGATGGTAGAGATGAAGGAGAGAAAGTCGTAATATCAGTGTAACTCTTGATACCTATTTACGTCTTTTGGTTGTTGTAAAGTTGCTAAGTTGTATCCAACTCTTAGTAACCCTGTGAATCAGTTTTGTTATTATGAACTTTCATAAGACGTAATTATAATTCCTTCTTTTTGCTTAAAACAGTTTAAACTTTCTATGTTCATGACTCTAAAGTCATGACAAATACAGTAAATGAGTTTAAAAAATTAGGAAGACATGGTATTTAGAATTGTTCATTAAGCTAAGTAGGAATGAGAGAAAACAAAATATCTGTTTATATTGTAGGATAAGTTTCTAAGTTTCCATAGGATTCAGTAATAAACTAACATATGAAGTTATTGCTTGTGATTACTTAGAACCATGTATTCATTGAGGATATAGCAGTAATAATCTTTATTCTCTTATGCCATAGAAACCCCTATTCCAATTGGCTTAATAAGATGTCTTTTTTAGGGTGAGGATTGGAAAGTGTGGGGTGTAACTGTAAAGACCAAAAGTGACAGAACAATATTCACACATTGTCTCACTGGGCTCCAGACGCCACTTGTCTGAGCATTTCTCCTCTTGCTTCTGTCTTACGTGTAGCCTTTTTCTTACTCTGCTTCTCTAATTGCACATGGAAAAAAATGACCAAGCAACGCTAACCTTCATATGAGTATATGATTTTCCTGCTGCTGCTAAGTCGCTTCAGTCCTGTCCGACTCTGTGCGACCCCATAGACGGCAGCCCACCAGGCTCCCCTGTCCCTGGGATTCTCCAGGCAAGAACACTGGAGTGGGTTGCCATTTCCTTCTCCAATGCATAAAAGTGAAAAGTGAAAGTGAAGTCGCTCAGTCGTGTCCGACCCTCAGCGACCCCATGGACTGCAGCCTTCCAGGCTCCTCTGTCCATGGGATTTTCCAGGCAAGAGTACTGGAGTGGGGTGCCATTGCCTTATCTTTGTATTCAGCCTAAATAAACAAACCATGTTACATATCCACCCATGACTAAGTTGGAATATTGTTAGGGGGATGAAATGTACTGCTTGTGTAAGGAAAATCAGAGCTCTTCTCCAGAACTGGAGTGAAGTCAGCTTCTGTGTAATGCAGGAACTTAGTGGGAAATTAAACTGGTGGTGCACCTAGGAAAGGACGTACAGGGGAATGGGTGCTGTGAAAGCACACAACTGTCTGTGAGTTAGGATGAAACTAGGGGCCTTAGGTTCCCTGTACTATGGAGCAGTTAAAATTATTTCATACAGTATTTGATAAATGAAACGAAATAAATGACAAATGAAATTCCTAAATTATATCCTAATGATTTGTGACCTATTGAAGACTAGGGCATGGCTGAGAACAGAAATCACTGAAGACCAGACCCAGATATTGGTCTTAAACTTGCAGAATTACGTACCAGCTGAATTACAGCTTTACCATATCTCCTATGTGAAAGTTAAGGCATTTGTCAGAAAGCATTAGACTTTTGCTAACTGTTATGAGGATACTGCAGAATAATTGAAAGACAGGAAATAGGCTGATCCCCAAATTTCCAATGAAGCACATCTCACTATGCACCTCTTTTAGAAATAGTGTCATCCTTGACTGAAGACATTACTAAGTGGAGAAATGTTTCCTCTGTGATGAATATAGAATAGTAAATAATTAGAATATAGTTAACATGATCTTGAGTTTAGTGGGAGATTATGGTAAAATTTATAATAAGAGCAAGAAATAAAAATGTTACATTCATAAAGAATTTAAGGATTTTTGCCAATTTTCATCTTTAAAACATATGTGGCAAATTTATAAGAATAGGATTTGGAAGATACTCAACAAAGTTGGGCTTCCCTGGTGGCTCAGACAGTAAAGTCTGCCTGCAATTAGGGAGACCTAGGTTCAATCCCTGGGTTGGAAAGACCCCTGGAGGAGGAAATGTCAACCCACTCCAGTATTCTTGCCTGGAGAATTCCATGGACAGAGTAGCCTGGTGAGTTACATTCCATTGGGTTGCAAAGAGTTGGACACAACTGAGCGACTAACATACACACAACAAAGATGAATGAGATATAATTTTGTTGCATCTGGAACTTGGTCATATGTAGAGTTTATGAGTCGATTTGCTAATTTTGAATAAGGGTCCAGTTTGATGGACCCATTTCTGATCTATACCAAATGACATTGAGAAATTAAAACTTTTAAACTAAAGTTCATGAACTCAGTTCAGTCGCTCAGTCATGTCCAACTCTTTGTGACTCCATGAACTGAAGCACACAAGGCCTCCCTGTCCATCACCAACTCCATCACCAATGGACTCAAACTCATGTCCATTGAGTATGTGATGCCATCCAACCATCTCATCCTCTGTCCTCCCCTTCTCCTCCTGCCTTCAATCTTTCCCAAAATCAAGATCTTTTCAAATGAGTTAGCTCTTCGTATCAGGTGGCCAAAGTATTGGAGTTTCAGCTTCAGCATCAGTCCTTCCAATGAACACCCAGGACTGATCTCCTTTAGGATGGATTGGTTGGATCTCCTTGCAGTCCAAGGGACTCTCAAGAGTCTTCTCCAACACCACAGTTCAAAAGCATCAATTCTTCGGTGCTCAACTTTCTTTATAGTCCAACTCTCACATCCATACATGACTACTGGAAAAACCATAGCCTTGACTAGACAGACATTTGTTGGCAAAGTAATGTCTCTGCTTTGCAATATGCTATCTAGGTTGGTCATAATTTTTCTTCCAAGGATCAAGCGTCTTTTTATTTTATGGATGCAGCAGTTATTTCATGGACTATAGCAGTTTATGTAGTTGCTAATAGTCTGGCCAGATGATGCAGAGCCTGGAAGGAAGAAGCAAATTGGTAAATGTTAGTAAGTGGGAAGGATTGAAGGCAGGAGAAGAGGATGGCAGAGGACGAGATGATTGGATAGCATCACTGACTCAGTGGACATGAGTTTGAGCAAGTTCCAGGAGATGGTGAAGGACAGAGAAGCCTGATGTGTTGTAGTCCATGGGGTCACAAAGAGTCACACGTGACTGAGTGACTGAACAACAAAGTGGTCGGAGTATATGCCAAAGTTGGATATTTTAGAATGGCCAAAGAGACTGAGAAAATCATATCTTCCATAAATGTCCATCAAAATAAGTCCATTGCAGAAGTATGCAGTTTAGATGAATTGTGCTAGGGGTATCAGTCCACATTTCACATGAGGTACTCTGAATTTCTTCCATGGTTTCATAAACAGATTTGCTGTGATTCTAGGGATAAAATCTACACAAGGGTTTAATAATATGGACTACAGCCAAAAATGTATTTTTTGAGAAACCCACAATCGAAAAAAACACGTGGATAGCTGACACACAAACGGGCACCAGTAATTGGTTAGTAATTGGTTAATAATTTTTGAACAAAAATGACTGGGTTCTTGAAAGGTTGTGATCTTGTGTTACTTCAGAAATTTCAAGTTTTGTGTGGTGCAAAAACATGTCTCAGACAAGATCCTCAATGGCCACCCAGCTCTGTTATGTTTGCCAGAACTGGGATTACTCCACTATGATTTCAAAATGCCATCACAGGTAATTACTTTTTCCTATTTGTTTTCCTCCCTGTATAATCCTAAAGGCATTTTGCTGCTGCTGATACCTTGCATTATTATCTTTGAGTCTGGAGGAAATGACACCTGCCAGAGTCCAACTCCAGCAGCCAGGGATTCAACCTGAAGAGATGGACAGTGTTAGCCAATGAGACAGTCTCTCAGTTTTCTATGGACTTCCTGTTTATTTCAAGTTTAAGATTCTCTTTTATACTTTTACAAAACATTAGGCCAGAGGTTTGACATTTTCAGTTCCCCCTCTCCCAGATTTATTATCTCCGTAAGTCACTGTTGCTCTTCAAACAGAGTTCCTGCTTCAGTGATTCTCTCGGAATCAGCCTTATCATCTATTATCGACCTCCTCTAATATGTCCTATAGTTAATTTGTGATTACATTGTAACTCATGTAATTCCTCAGTTTGCTACTTATCTTCCTAAATCCTGTTTTCCCCTAACATCCTAAGCTCACTATACCTTAAAAAGGCTTGTAGCTATAGTGTCTCTAAAAATTCCTAACTTCTACAAGCTATAGTAAAATATGCTAACTTTACAACATTCCTTAAAACTTTAACTTCTAACTATTTTAATTATTTCTAAGCCGTAAATTCAGTAAACTCCTTTGCCATAAACATTCTCCTCACAAATAGGCTTCAAATAGCAATCCCTCTCATGGCCTTAAGCTACGGCCTATGTGCTCATCCTGGAACACTCTTTTGTAAAAGTCCTTGAACAAATGTCAACAATTAACTTTATGAATTATTTTCTGAACACAACTGCAGAAGGCTTTGTGCCTTCTCATGCTCCTCTTAAGAACAATAAGCACCTTAATATTCCTTTCAGTCAACTCAGCCGAGGAGAGGAAAAGACAAGTCAGAATTACAAGGCCTAACTCCTTCATCCTGGCATCCGTGTCTGCGGAATGAGGAGTGGGGTCTGGGGACCGTGCCTCCATTTTGTCAGTAATGCCTAACGCGGCTCCCGATAGATACCAATGTCTGATACCCAACAATGTCACTTCCAGTAACCTAAGTTGCATAAGAGCTGTGCTTTGGGGAGAGACCAGCTTATTCAGATAGATTTCTTTGAACTAGCCTAGTAGACTTTTTGGGCTTCCCTGGTGGCTCAGCAGTAAAGAATTTGGCTGCAATGCAGGAGCCACAGGAGACACATGTTTGATACCTGGATAGGGAAGATCCCCTGGAAGAGGGCATGGCAACCCACTCCAGTATTCTTGCCTGGAGAACACCAGGGAGAGAGGAGCCTAGCAAGCTACAGTCCATAGAGTTGCAAACAGTCAGACATGACTGAAGTGTCTTAGCAGCAGAAGAAGACTTTTAAAAACCTACAGCCAACCAGAAAACAGTCAAATCCATACAGGGTTGCATACAGGAAGAGGAAAGAATTCTTTGAAACACAACTAACAGCCTCATTCTTCAAAGTATGATCCACACAACAGCAGCAGCAGCACATAGGAGTTTCTGGTTTTCCAGGTAGCTCAGGGATAAAGAATTTGCCTGGCGATCCAGAGATGCAGAAAATGTGGTTTGATCCCTGATTCAGGAAGATCCCCTGGAGAAGGAAATGGCAACTCACTCTAGCATTCTTGCTTGGGAAATCCCATGTACAGATGAGCCTGGTGGGCTACAGTTCATGGGATCACAAAGAGTCAGATATAACTCAATGACTAAACCAAAGCTAGAGAATCTCAGGGCCTACCCAGTACTCCCTGAATTATAATTTTCATTTTAACAAACTCCCCAGGTTGTGCACATTAAAGTGCACTGGTTTATAGGACAGCAGAGAGAAACTTTCTGTTTTAGATAATTAACAATGTGTCCCATGTGTTTCAAACAATTTGCTTGCCTGTTATAGAATGGGGGAAAAAAGTCTTCAGACATCATTGGGATGAATCAGCAAACAAGTCTTTTTTTTTTTTTTTTTTTTTAAATTATAAGCCAGACTATACATATCCCATGTAAATAGCATTAAAACCAATCTAGTGGAGGTGATGGAATTCAAGTTGAGCTATTTCAAATCCTAAAGGATGATGCTGTGAATGTGCTGCACTCAATATATCAGCAAATTTGGAAAACTCAGCAGTGGCCACAGGACTGGAAAAGGTCAGTTTTCATTCCAATCCCAAAGAAAGGCAATGCCAAAGAATGCTCAAACTACCACACAATTGCACTCATCTCGCACACTAGCAAAGAAATGCCCCAAATTCTCCAAGCCAGGTTTCAGCAATACATGAATCATGAACTTCCAGATGTTCAAGCTGGTTTTAGAAAAGGCAGAAAAACCAGAGATCAAGTTGCCAACATCCACTCAATCAGTAAAAAAGCAAGAGAGTTCCACAAAAACATCTATTTTTGCTTTATTGAATATGCCAAAGCTATTGACTGTGTGGATCACAGTAAACTGTGGAAAAATCTGAAGAAGACGGGAATACCAGATGACCTGACCTGCCTCTTGAGAAATCTGTATGCAGGTCAGGAAGCAACAGTTAGAACTGGACATGGAACAACAGACTGGTTCCAAATAGGAA
>NW_011494923.1:3264508-3264720 GCF_000754665.1 Bison bison bison | reverse complement strand
CAGAAACAGTGGAAATAGTGTCAGACTTTATTTTTGGGGGCTCCAAAATCACTGCAGATGGTGACTGCAGCCATGAAATTAAAGGACCCTTACTTTTTGGAAGGAAAGTTACTACCAACCTAGACAGCATATTAAAAAGCAGAGACATTACTTTGTCAACAAAGGTTGTGTAGTCAAGGCTATGGTTTTTCCAGTATTCATGTATGGATGTG
>NW_011494923.1:3263301-3264408 GCF_000754665.1 Bison bison bison | reverse complement strand
GAAACTCCAGTACTTTGGCCACCTGATGCGAAGAGCTGACTCATTTGAAAAGACCCTGATGCTGGGAAACATTGAGGGCAAGAGGAGAAGGGGAGGACAGAGGATGAGATGGTTAGATGGCATCACCAACCCAATGGACGTGAGCTTGGGTAAACTCCAGGAGTTGGTGATAGACAGGGAGGCCTGTTGTGCTGCAGTCCATGGAGTCGCAAAGAGTCGGACAAGACTGAGCGACTGAACTGAACTGAACTGAAATAGCTTTCAAGGCCTGCCTGGTAATGGTTGTGGTTTTCTCACTAAGTCATGTCCAATTCTTGCGACCCCATGGACTATAGCCTGCCAGGCTCCTCTGTCCATGGGATTCTCCAGACAAGAATACTGCAGTGGGTTGCCATTTCCTTCTCAATCAAGGCCTGCCTAGCATGCTACTAATTCTCTGTATATATATGTATCTATAGATCTGTAGATACAGACATCTGTATCACATGGATGTATATATATATATATATGAGATGGCTATCTTTTATATTGTATAAGCTACTTTATAAATCAATATTAAAAATTTTTGTTTATATGTGTTTCTCCTCTGAAACATCTAGATACATAAAGTCAAAGTATACTCTTGTTTGATCAATTCAGTGGTCATATTTCTTTTCCTCATTCTCTATATAGTTAACACATAAGAGTTTTATAAGTAAAGGTTTGATAAATAAGTATATTAGGGGGAAAATGACTTTCTTTGGGGGAAAAAAAACATAAACTATACAACTGAAGGGCAGGGGGAGGTGTCCACCCAGCCAAAAGAATGAAAGAAACTCAGGCAGTCCTTGGCTGATCCAGAACAATGAGAGTAGACAAGCTTGCCTGATTAAGGCACGCAATTTAATGGTTTGGGATTTTGAGCTTTGACATTTCAGTACCAGTCATAACCAGAGAGGATGTACCCCAACAGCTGTGATCCTTATAATACCTTAAGGGAACAAACTTTATTTTTTTTTTCCCCTGCAAGAACTTAATCCCTACTCAACTTTCTGGGCCAAAAGGTTTTTCTAAGGTTTTACAGAAAAACTCATACTCTAAAAAAAAAAAAAAAAAAAAAAAAATTTA
>NW_011494923.1:3262011-3263201 GCF_000754665.1 Bison bison bison | reverse complement strand
TCCCTACTCAACTTTCTGGGCCAAAAGGTTTTTCTAAGGTTTTACAGAAAAACTCATACTCTAAAAAAAAAAAAAAAAAAAAGACATTTAACCGTCTTACCCATCCACCCCTTTTCAATTCTCTGTGACCTTTAAAGATTTGGTTGTACATTCAATTATTTTATAAGTCACAGTAGGTTCAAATTAATCTTAGGGATAGGCTATTTTATAACTAGTTAAAGGCTAGCAAAGAATTTTAGTCTTTGTCACAATCTCTGTCACAGGAAACATTATTTTTTGGAGCTTACTATATTTATTATATCTCTATCAATTCACTTATGTAAAAATATGATAAACAAACAAATGGAAAAAGTGTCTGCTTTTATAACATGGGTATATCTGCTAAGTATAAATTAATAAAAATGACAATATAAAGTAGGTTTTACTGGCTATCATTTCACTTAAATAAAAAGAATCTAGCACATTTTACATGTCCAGTAAATTAATTATTATGGGCTTTTTGCATCATATATAATTAATTCTTATTTACAAAAAGATCGACTGTATTCCCACTTCAAATTCCTTCTTAATGGTGACTTGGACATTTGTATTTAAATATCTTGACACTTGTAAATGTATTTCCTGTACATCCACCTTCCAAGGAAGTGTTGGTTGTTTGTTTTGTTTTGTTTTTGGAAAGGATACCAAATACCCAGAATGTATAAAATAAATCCTTCCCCACCAACTATTTTCAACATTTTATTATTTGCACCTGCAGAAGTTCCAGTTTAACACATGACACTCAAGTTTGTCAGTCAGTTCAATTCAGTTCAGTTGCCCAGTCATGTCTGACTCTTTGCAACCCCATGAACTGCAGCATGCCAGGCCTCCCTGTCCATCACCAACTCCTGGAATTTACCCAAACCCATGTCCATTGAGTCCCTGATGTCATCTAACCATCTCATCCTCTGTTGTCGCCTTCTCCTCCTGCCTTCAATCTTTGCCCAAATCAGGATCTTTTCAAATGAGTTAGCTCTTCGCATTAGTGGGCCAAAGTATTGGAGTTTCAGCTTCAGCATTAGTCCTTCCAAAGAACACCCAGGACTGATCTCCTTTAGGATGGACTGGTTGGATCTCCTTGCAGTCCATGGGACTCTCAAGAGTCTTCTCCAACATCACACTTCAAAAGCATCAATTCTTCTGCGCTCAAC
>NW_011494923.1:3261089-3261875 GCF_000754665.1 Bison bison bison | reverse complement strand
TTGCCATGAAGTGATGGGACCAGATGCCATGATTTTCGTTTTCTGAATGTTGAGTTTTAAGCCAACTTTTTCACTCTCCACTTTCACTTTCATCAAGAGGTTTTTTAGTTCCTCTTCACTTTCTACCATAAGGGTGGTGTCATCTGCATTCTGAGGTTATTGAGATTTGTCCCAGCAATCTTGATTCCAGCTTGTGCTTCTTCCAGCCCAGTGTTTCTCATCTTGTACTCTGCCTAGAAGTTAAATAAGCAGGGTGACAATATACAGCCTTGACGTACTCTTCTTCCTATTTGGAACCAATCTGTTGTTCCATGTCCAGTTCTAACTGTTGCTTCCTGACCTGCATACAGATTTCTCAAGAGGCAGGTCAGGTGGTCTGGTGTTCCCATCTCTTTCAGAATTTTCCAGTTTATTGTGATCCACACTCAAAGGCTTTGACATATTCAATAAAGCAAAAATAGATGTTTTTCTGGAATTCTCTTGTTTTTTTCCATGATCCAGTGGATATTGGCAATTTGATCTCTGGTTCCTCTGCCTTTTCTAAAACCAGCTTGAACATCTGGAAGTTCATGGTTCATGTATTGCTGAAACCTAGCTTGGAGAATTTTGAGCATTACTTTACTAGCGTGTGAGGTGAGTGCAATTGTGCGGTAGTTTAAGCATTCTTTGACATTGCCTTTCTTTGGGATTGGAATGAAAACTGACCTTTTCCAGTCATGTAGCCACTGCTGAGTTTTCCAAATTTGCTGGCATATTGAGTGCAGCACTTTCACAGCATCATCTTTC
>NW_011494923.1:3259695-3260787 GCF_000754665.1 Bison bison bison | reverse complement strand
GCCGCTGCTCCTGACCTCAGACGTGGGGTAACTCCTCTTGGCTGCCGCCCTTCAGGCATGGGGTCCTCCCGGCTTCTGCCCGTTAGTGCTTAGTGCCCACTTAGTGCGCCAGTCGCAGCGGCCCATACTTAGTGAGCCAGTCGCAGCCGGTCGCCAGTCTACTTCTGTTAGGTCCATAAAATTTCTGTCCTTTATTGTACCCATCTTTGTATGAAATGTCCCCTTGGTATCTCTAATTTTCTGAAGAGGTCTCTCGTCTTTCCTATTCTGTTGTTTTCCTCTATTTCTTTGCATTGATCACTGAGGAAGGCTTTCTTATCTCTTTTTGCTATTCTTTGGAACTCTGCATTCAGATGCTTATATCTTTCCTTTTCTCCTTTGCTTTTTGCTTCTCTTCTTTTCACAGCTATTTGTCAGGCCTCCTCAGACAGCCATTTTGCTTTTTTGCATTTCCTTTCCATGATAATGGTCTTGATCCCTGTCTGCTCTACCTTGTCACGAACCTCTGTCCATAGTTCATCAGGCACTCTATCAGATCTAAGCCCTTAAATCTATTTCTCACTTTCACTGTAGAATCATAAGGGATTTGATTTAGGTCATACCTGAATGGTCTAGTGGCTTTCCCTACATTCTTCAATTTCAGTCTGAATTTGGCAATAAGGAGTTCATGATCTGAGCCACAGTCAGCTCCTGGTCTTGTTTTTGCTGACTGTATAGAGCTTCTCCATGTTTGGATGCAAAGAATATAATCGATCTGATTTCGGTGTTGACCATCTGGTGATGTCCATGTGTAGAGTCTTCTTTTGTGTTGTTGGAAGAGGGTGTTTGCTATGACCAGAGCATTTTCTTGGCAAAACTCTATTAGTCTTTGCCCTGCTTCATTCCGTATTCCAAGGCCAAATTTGCCTGTTACTCCAGGTGTTTCTTGACTTCCTACTTTTGCATTCCAGTCCCCTATAATGAAAAGGACATCTTTTTTGGGTGTTAGTTCTAAAAGGTCTTGTAGGTCTTCACAGAACCGTTCAACTTCAGCTTCTTCAGTGTTACTGGTTGGGGCATAGACTTGGATTACTGTGATGTTGAATGGTTTGC
>NW_011494923.1:3258682-3259595 GCF_000754665.1 Bison bison bison | reverse complement strand
CACAGTAGTAGATATAATGGTCATCTGAGTTAAATTCACCCATTCCAGTCCATTTCAGTTTGCTGATTCCTAGAATGTCGACATTCACACTTGCCATCTCTTGTTTGACCACTTCCAATTTGCCTTGATTCATGGACCTGACATTCCAGGTTCCTATGCAATATTGCTCTTTACAGCATCGGACCTTGCTTCTATCACCAGTCACATCCACAGCTGGGTATTGTTTTTGATTTGGCTCCATCCTTATTTCTCCACTGATCTCCAGTAGCATATTGGGCACCTACTGTCCTGGGGAGTTCCTCTTTCAATATCCTATCATTTTGTCTTTTCATACTGTTCATGGGGTTCTCTAGGCAAGAATACTGAAGTGGTTTGCCATTCCCTTCTCTAGTGGACCACATTCTGTCAGATCTCTCCACCATGACCCGCCCATCTTGGGTTGCCCCACAGGCATGGCTTAGTTTCATTGAGTTAGACAAGGCTGTGGTCCTAGTGTGATTAGATTGACTAGTTTTCTGTGAGTATGGTTTCACTGTGTCTGCCCTCTGATGCCGTCTTGCAACACCTACCGTCTTACTTGGGTTTCTCTTACCCTGAACGTGGGGTATCTCTTCACGGCTGCTCCAGTGAAGCACAGCCGCTGCTCCTTACCTTGGACAAGGGGTATCTGCTCACTGCCGCCTTCCTGACCTTCAACGTGGAGTAGCTCCTCTTGGCCCTCCTGTGCCCATGCCGCCACCGCTCCTTGGACATGGGGTTGGTCTTCCCGGCCACTGCCCCTGGCCTCGGGCATGGGAGCGTGGGGTAGCTCCTCCTGGCCGCCACCTCTGACCTCGAAATTGGGTAGCTCTTCTCGGCCTGTTCCTGAGCTGTTACAGCCTGGCACTTTCATCCGCTGCTCCTGACCTCAGAC
>NW_011494923.1:3240864-3258582 GCF_000754665.1 Bison bison bison | reverse complement strand
CTTTGTATGAAATGTCCCCTTGGTATCTCTAATTTTCTGAAGAGGTCTCTCGTCTTTCCTATTCTATTGCTTTCCTCTATTTCTTTGCATTGATCACTGAGGCGGGCTTTCTTATCTTTTCTTGCTATTCTTTGGAACTCTGCATTCAAATGGGTATATCTTTCCTTTTCTCCTTTGCTTTTTGCTTCTCTTCTTTTCACAGCTCTTTGTAAGGCCTCTTCAGACTGCCATTTTGCTTTTTTGCATTTCTTTTTCTTGGGGATGATCTTGCTCCTTGTCTCCTGTACAATGTCACAAACCTCCATCCATAGTTCATCAGGCACTCTTTCTATCAGAGCTAGTCCCTTAAATCTATTTCTCACTTCCACTCTATAATTCAAGGTCAAATAAAATATAATTCCATGCATAGGTTTTCCTGGATAAATGATCCAATGACTAAATAATTTATCTGTTCAAAAAGTTTCTTGAAAAACAGATTGCTTTTAGAACGACTTTGTTTTGTCAGTTTTAAAAAATAAGTTTAGCTAAAGTAATTGATGATACTCTTCAGCTGTCTACTTTGGCCCACAGTGATGGAACAAGCCATTAAACTATTCACTCTAGTCTTTAATATACTCTCCAATATATGTTTTTGTTTTCTGTTAATACATATGTTTCTTGATTCACATTTTGGATTCCTAAGTAGAATGAGAAAGGCAGAGAAGAGACCTCCTACTTCGTAGGATTGTAGTTTATTAAATGACAAATAAACAGGGTAGATATCATATCTCCCATCTTTATAAAGTGCACAAACACATCACTAGAATCTCACAAATATATTTTCTTTACCAGGAAAATAGATAGCAACACTAGGAAATGAAAGAAACATTCTTTCCTAGCAAAGTTAAATTTCTTTTGATGATTTTTAAAACTGCTTAGTTAGCCATTGGCAACTTAAAGTGACCAGGTATATGTAGCAGAGATGTTCAAATATAAAAAAATGAAGATAAAATTCTGCTTATTAAAATTATTTATTTTTGTATTGAAATATAGTTTATACACCATACAAATTTATTATAATATTATTGACAATATTCTGTGTTGTACATTTTACCCAGGTGACTCATATCTTTTATTAAATTATTCATCTGTCAGTGAACACTACTTAGATTGTTTCTATGTCTTGACTTTTGTAAATAATGATATAACGAACATAGGGGTGCATATATTATTTGACTTAATCTTTTTTTTCTTCAGATAGACCCCCAAGATTTCCTAAATCTTTTTTTTTATTTTTTATTTTTAAACTTTACATAATTGTATTAGTTTTGCCAAATATCAAAATGAATCCATCACAGGTATACATGTGCTCCCCATCCTGAACCCTCCTCCCTCCTCCCTCCCCATACCATCCCTCTGGGTCTTTACTTTTTTGAGAGAAACCTCTACTCTTTTCCATAGTGGCTGTACCAATTTACCTGCCCACCAACAGAGCACTAGGATTGCTTTTTCTCTGCCTCCTTGTCAACACTTGTTATCTCTTGTCTTTTTAATCATAGCCATCCCAACAGTTGTGAAAGGATACTTCATGGTTTTGATTTGCATTTTCCGGTTGCAAAGAGTTGGACACGACTGAGTGACTGAACTGAATGATCAGTATTGTTGAACATCTTCTGTTGTGGATGTTAGCCATCTGTACCTTTTTTGTAAGAATGCTTATTCAGGTCCTCTGTCCATTCTTTAATTGGATTGTTAATTTCTTTGAAATTGAATTGTATGTTTTTTATATATTTTGGATTCTAAACCCTTATCAGATATATCAATTGCAATTATCTTCTCTCATTCATTAAGTGGCCTGTTTTTGAGGTTTCTTTTGCTGTAAAATATTCTTTTTATTTTGATATAGTCATATTTGTTTATTTTTGCTTCTGTTGCTCTTGCCTGAGAAGACATGTACAAAAACTATTGCTAAGATGAGTTGAAAAAAAAAATTATAATCCCTATGTTTTCATTTAGTTTAATTGTTTCAGGTTTTATATTTAAGTCTTTAGTCCATTTGAGTTTACTTTTTAATGTAATATAAGAAAATGGCTTAGTTTCATTGTTTTACATGTAGTTGTCCAGTTCGCCAATACCACTTATGAAGATTCTATCTTTTCTTCACTGTATATATACTTCCTTTGTGGCAGATCAATTGATCATATATGTAGGGGATTACTTCTGTGGTGTCTATCTGTTCCACTGACCTATACATCATCTATTTTTGTGCCAGTACAATACTGTTTTGATTGATTATCATATTATTATTTGATTATTATAGCTTTGTAGTATAGTTTAAAATCAGGGAGCATGATACTCCTAGCTTTTAATTTTTTTTTCACAATTGCCTTGGCAATTTGGAGTCTTTTGCAGTTCCATACAAATTTAAGGATTATTTGTTGAGTTCTTTGAAAAAGGCCATGGGTATTTTGATAGAGATTGTAATTCTTATTTTACTGTTTGACAGAACTTCACTGTGAAGCAGTTAACAATATTAATTCTTCTGACTCATGATCATGGTATATCTTTCCATTATTTGTGTTATTTTCAAATTATTTCATTAGAGTCTTATAATTTTCAGGGTACAGATTTTTCACATCTTTGGTTAAGTTTAATCTCAGGTTTTTATTCTTTTTGTTATAATTGTTAATTGTATTGTTTTCTTAATTTTTGTTTATACTAGTTCATTATGAATTTATAGAAATGCAACATATATTGTTATATTAATTTTGTATCCTTCAACTTTACAGAATTCATTTACTACTTCTAGTTCTTTGGTAGAGATTTTAGGATTTTCTACATATAGTACATGCCATCTGAAAATAGTGACAGTTTTACTTTTTCCTTTGCAATTTGAATAGCTTTTATTTCCCTTTCTTATCTTGTTGCTGTGATTAGAGCTTCTGATACTATGTTAAACTCTTAAATAAAAGTTGGGAATATGCACCTCTTGTTGCTGATACTGGAGGAAAAGTTTTCAGCTTTCATCATTGAATATGATGTTAGCTGAGGGTTTGTCATAAATGACATTTTTATACTGCCATATGTTCCTCCTATATGCATCTTACTGAGGATTTTAAATCAAAGATTGATGTTGAATTTTGTCAATATTTTTTGCATCTATGGATATGACCATGTGTCTTATCAGTTCAGTTTAGTTCAGTCACTCAGTTGTGTCTGACTTTTCATGATCCCATGGACTGCAGCACACCAGGCCTCCCTGTCCATCACCAACTCTGGGAGTTTACTCAAACTCATGTCCATTAAGTTGGTGATGCCATCCAATATGGTATGTCATTTTGATTTATTATGGATATTGAACCATCCTTGTATCCCTGAACTAAATCCCACTTTGTCATGATGTGTAATCCTTTTAATTTATTATTGAATTTGGTTTATTAATATTTTGTTGAAATTTTTGCATCTAAATTCATCAGGGATATTGACCTGTAACTTTCTTATATTTTAGTGTCTATTTTCTGTTTATGGTTTCAGAGTAATGCAGGACTTTTATAATGAGTTTTAAAGTGTTTCTTCTTCTTTCATTTTTTGGAATAGTTTGAGAAGTACAGGTATTCATTGTTACTTTACTGTTTAATAGAATTTCCTTATGAGGAAGTTGTCCAGTCCTGGACTTCTGTTTCTTGAGAGCTTTTAAATTAATGATTAAATTCATTGGTAGTGTTGGTCTGTTCAGGTTTCCTATTTCTTCCTGACTTGGAATATTTGGAATATTCTGATTTGGAATATTCATATTTTTCCAGTTGTCCAATTTTTTGGCCTTTAATTATAGCTTTCTCTTATGACTGTTTCTTTGATAGTTTCATTGATCTTTTTTTCATTTTCTTTTGGTTTCTATTTTATTTACTTCTGCTCTGATCTATATTATTTCATTCTAGTAACTTTGGACTTTGTTGATTCTTCTTTTTCTGTTTCACTTAGGTAAAATCAGGTTGTTTATTCGAGATTTTTCTTGAGGTAAGCCTGTACACTATAAGTTTTCCTCTTAGAAGTAATTTTTCTGTGTCTCATACATTTTGGAAAGTTGTGTTTATATTTTCAGATATCACAAAGTACTTTTTAAAAAACATTCTTCTCTGATTTCTTCATTGACCTGATGATTTTAGTAGCATGCTGTTTAGTCTCTGCATGTTTCTGTTTTTCACTAAAATTGATTTCTAGTTTCATGTCTCTATAGTAAAAGATGCTTGATATGATTTCAGTCTTCTTAAATATACTGAGATGTGTTTTGTGGCTAACTGTAATTTATCCTGGAGAATTTTCATGTGCACTTGAAAAAAATATACATATTTTGCTATTTATGGATGTATTATTTTTTGTAGATATCTACTAAGTCCATCTGGTCCACTTTGTTTTTCAAGGCCACTTTTTCCTTATTGATTTTTTGGTCTGGATGATCTATTTATTGATGCAAATATGATATTAACATCTCTTATATTGTATTACTGTCAATTTCTCTATTTTATTGTCTGTTAATATATGCTTTACATATTTAGGTGCTCCTGTGTTAGATGCATAAATCCTCTTTTGGACAGACACTTTTGGACAGACTCATTCATAATATGTAGTGCCATTCTTTGTCTTTTGTTGTAGTCTTTGTTTTGGAAATCTACTTTGTCTGATATGAGTATTACTACCCCAGGGTTTTATTTTTTTATTAAAAAATGTATTTATTTATTTATTTGACTGTGTTGGGTTTTTGTTGCTGCATGTGGGCTTTCTCTAGTCGCAATACATGGGCTTCTCATTGTGATAACTTCTCTTGATGCAGAGCCTGGGCTCTAGGTGTGTGGGATTCATTAGTTTGAGTGCATGGGATCTATAGTTGTGGTTTGTGTGCTCTAAAGCACCAGCTCAGCAGTTGTGGCACACAGCAAACTTGTGGTAAGCGTGGGCTGATGCTTCTCCCAGGGTGCATCAGAAGCTACTGCCTTGATGGGAGGTAGAGATGGGGCTGAATCTAGAGCCTGCCAGGATTTCTTTTGGGTACAACGTAATTCACTGCCTTGGTGGAGGGTGGTGTTAGAAATCAGTTCAGTTCAGTTAAGTCACTCACTAGTGTCTAACTCTTTGCTACCTTATGGACTGCAGCACACCAGGCTTCCCTGACCATCACCAACTCCTGGAGCTTGATCAAACTCGTGTCCATAGAGTCAGTGATGCCATCCAACCATTTCATCCTCTGTCATCCCCTTCTCCTCCTGCCTTTAATCTTTCCCAACATCAAGGTCTTTCCACTGAGTCAGTTCTTTGCATCAGGTGGCCAAAAGTACTGGAGCTTCAGATTCAGCATCAGTCCTTCCAATGAATATTCAGGATTCCTTGAGGATTGACTGATTTGATCTCCTTGCAGTCCAAGGGACTCTCGAGTATTCTCCAACACCACAGTTCAAAATCATCAAGTCTTCAGTGCTCAGCTTTCTTTATAGTCCAACTTTCACATCCATACATGAATACTGGACAAACCATAGCTTTGAATAGATTGCAAAGAAGCTTTGCCTGGACCTCTGTTGGCAAAGTTATGTCTCTGCTTTTTAATATGCTGTCTAGGTTGGTCATAGCTTTTCTTCCAAGGAGCAAGCATCTTTTAGTTTCATGGCTGAGGTCACCATCTGCAGTGATTTTGGAGCCCAAGAAAATAAAATCTGTCACTGTTTCCATTGTTTTTCCATCTATTTGCCATAAAGTGATGGGACTGGATGCCAATGTCTTAGTTTATTGAATGTTGAGTTTTAAGCCAGCTTTTTCACCCTCCTCTTTCACTTTCATCAAGAGGCTTTTTAGTTCCTCTTCACTTTCTGCCATAAGGGTGGTGTCATCTGCATATCTGAGGCTATTGATATTTTTCCCAGAAATCTTCATTCCATCTTGGCTTCATCTAGCCTGGCATTTTGCATGATATACTCTGCATATACATTAAATAAGCAGGTTGATAATATACAGCCTTGAAATACTTCTTTCCCAATTTGGAACCAGTCCATTGTTCCATGTCTGATTCTAACTGTTGATTCTTGACCTCCATACTGGTTTCTCAGGAGACAGGTAAGGTATTCCCATTTTTCTGAACTTTCCACAGTTTGTGTGATCCACACAGTCAAAGGTTTTGGTGTAGTCAATAAAGCAGAAGTAGATGCTTTTCTGAAATTCTCTTGCTTTTCCTATTATCCAATGGATGTTGGCAATTTGCTCTCTGGTTCCTCTGCCTTTTCTAAATCTGGCTTGAACATCTGGAAGTTCTCCAGCCTAGCTTGGAGAATTTTGAGCATTACTTTGCTAGCATTTGAAATGAGTGCAATTGTGCAGTAGTTTGAACATTCTTTGTCATTGCCTTTCTTTGGGATTGGAATGAAAACTTTTTCCAGTCCTCTGATCACTCCTGAGTTTTCCAAATTTGCTGGCATACAGCACTTTCATAGCATCATTTTTTAGGATTTTTTTTTTAACTAGGAATTTATTATTTAGTTGTTTTCATAGTCAAGGAGTAAGGATATTCTTTCTAAAACAGTATGAGGCCATACAAGTAAATATTATGTTTACCTTATATAAAATAAAACTTTATATTTTAAAATTATATATAGCATAAAAGTAATACATAAAAGTATCTATATAAAGTCACAGGTATATGAAAACTAAGAGCAAAAATATTTATAACAAATATAATAAAATAATACTTCTTCACTATGTAAATATATTATGAATACATAAGTAATAAAATAAGCCAATAGAAAAATTGATAAAGAACATAATGAAAGATTGAATTATGTGTTCACAATATTTTTCTCCATATTCTCTTCATGTGCCCAACCGCCACTGAAATTGTTCTTAACTTGTGACCCAATTTGGCAATGGAATTTAAAAGGGATACTTTGTCACATCTTAGATGCTCCCACATCTTTCCAGTTTTAGATGTTATTGTGTATCTTTACATGGGTCACTTACTCAGCTTCCCATCTATGAGAATTCCAGATTCTAGATATTGACCTTGCCTTCCATCTGTGTTTCAAAACTATTTTACTCACAGAGCTGATCCCAGAACAGTCAATATAAACCCATATCCTTTTATAATATAAGCGAGAAATAAATGAATTTTGTCAGAAAACACTGAGAAGTAGGATAGTGTATTACAGTAAAAGATGACTTATAAAACTCAAACTTCCGGTTCAAAGAAAATAAATATAAATAGTTAACACAAGAAAATATGCTCAGCTTCACTCATGTTTACAAAATGCAAATTAAAACAGCAATAATAAGACACACATTTTTAGTTTATCGTATTAGCTAAGATTTATAATCAATATTGACTGTCTTTTGAGAAAAGTAAACATTCTTGAACATTATTAGTTAAAGTTAAAATTAATTCAACCTCTTTCTCCTATGAAAACTCCATAAGAGCTAGCAGTTCAACTTTGGGAAATTTATTCTACCTTTAAATATTCAAACATTGAATTGGTGCTTATTGCATTTTCCTTTAAATAGTTAAAAACAAAAACACAAAACCCCTCAAAACTCTAAAAGACAAAAAGACAAGCAAAATTAGGAAGGAAAAATGGGGAAAAAAGAAAATTAAAAGAATATGTAGTTGATTAAATATATGAATGGACTACTATGAAATAAGAATTAGTCATTTTACAGCATAATTGAAAAAATATTAATTTTAAAAATCAAGTTGCTCAGTAGTATCTAAATATAATTTTTTAATATTTTTTAAATACTCAGATTTTGGATAGAAATTATCTATGCTTAAGAAAATAGTGTAAATGTTATATCCTGTGAAGTGTCCTGTGAATTTTCTAGTGCCACTGTGAAGCAACTTCTAATTATCACTATCTGCTACTCTGTATGAAATATTTACACCATACTGTGTATTGTTTTTATGTTTAGAAAACCTAGCTTGAGTAAAATTAAAAAGAATAAACATATATTTTTAAAATGTTTAAGCTGAGGTGATCAATTTGGATCTCACATCAGCATGCTCACTACCCTGGACCCATGAGACTCTGCCGCCACCTGTGGCAGAAAACATAAATTGAACATGAAGGCATTAAACGCCCAAAGAAAACACACAAGGTTTAACACTGAAAATACATAATTGCTCTTTGGGCAAATCTCCCGGAATCATGTGATCCCTTAATTTTCTACTGAATGCAAAATAGTTGTGTAGATTTATTTACTAATTCATATAGCATTAGGGAAACAGGTTAAATAACATCTCCAAGATCTCCCTTCTCTAAGTTAAAAAAAAAAAGAAAAGAAAAGAAAAGAAAGCAACCCAACAATTGGCCTTTCACTAATGCATCTCATTTTTTTTTCCCCTAGCCCACAGGGCTTACCTGTTTTATTGATTTAGAATTAAATAAACTCTCAGGACTTCCTGTTCTTTGCTTCTTAGATTGTGGTTTCACATGCAAATGAATTTCAGTGTTTTAACTGACAAAAAGTCAGTTCAGAAAAGACATTCATACAGGTGTTTGCCTTATAGGCATATGATGTCTCTTGCCTTATCCCTTTTATCCCTTGTGGCTAGATTCCCCAGGCCCTGCTGAGTCGAGTTAAGTTAGCTTAGAGAAATTTCAACTCTGTGTACCATTCACTGACAGAAGCATTGAGTAATGAATAAAAGAAACCACAGGGAGTAGTTTCAGTCTTCAGTTTCTGTCATGGGGAAAAAATTCATCACAAATTTTTAGATACAGGATCATCAGTTTTAAAACTACGATTTAAAAGGCCGCAATCAGCTAATTGAAATCAGAAGAGAAATGCTTAAATAATGTATAAAGTGAAAACCTTGGTGGAAACTATTTTTTTTTAAACTTTATGTTTTTTTTTCTTCTATAGCTTGAGACATCCCCAGAAAGTAATGACACAGAAAAATAACCAAGAGAAAGCTAGTATACAAAAATAAAAGCAAAAATTTCCCAAATACCACAGAACAGAAATGGGCTAGTCAAGTAGAATAGCTAAACAAAACTTGTTTATTAAATTACCCATATTATGATTTTTTTAAAATGAAACATGACATCATATGTATTCATTTTTTATTTCATTCTAATTGATAGCAATGATATATACACATAGAACCTAGAGAGATTTGTGTATCACTCCTCTCCCAAACAGAAAATGGAACTGAATTCAAGTCAAAACTCCACTAGATTTAGGGGCACGCTTTTAGAATATTGATCTTTGCCCTCCAGAATTTCAACTTGAATATTCTGGGGAAATAATATAATATGACAAAGGCTGTATTAGCAGTCTGAATAAAGAGACTATAGCATTCATAAGGAAACAATGTAATGCTTCAGTTAAGAGTCATGGAAGTCCTATTCAGTATCTATTGATGTGTAACAAATTACCCAAAGACTCAGTAGCTAAAAACAACAACAGTGTATCATCTCATAGTTTCTGTGTATCAGCTCTGGGTACAGCTCAGCAAGGTCTTCCAATTCAGGATCTCTCAAAAGGCTGCAGTGAAAATGGTGGCCAAGGCTTGGGAGGTATCTCATGTCTCCATTGAGGATAGATCCACACCTAACCTTGCTTTAAGTGATTGTTGGTAGGACTTAGTTCTTCAAGGGATGTTGTCAAATGGAGGACCTCAGTTCCTTGCTAGCTGTTAGTCGAAGACTGCCCTCAGTACATTACCACAGGGTCCTGTCCAACACAGCAACTTTCTCAATGAAAGCCACCAAGAAAGTTGGCTAACAAGACATAAGTCATCTATCTTTTGTAACAATCATGAAAGTGACATTTCACCCACTTTGCTGTATTATATTGGTTGCTGCTGCTGCTAAGTCACTTCAGTTGTGTCCGACTCTGTGTGATCCCATAGACGGCAGCCCAACAGGCTCCTCCATCCATGGGATTTTCCAGGCAAGGGTACTGGAGTGGGGTGCAGTCACTATATCCATGTCACGTTCAAGGGGATGAGATTTACAAAATGGCTGGAAAACTAGGAGTTGAAGATCAGTTTAGTCCATTTTAGAAGTCTGTCTACCACAGATTGAGGGCAGGAGGAGAAGGGGACGACAGAGGATGAGATGGTTGGATGGCATCACCGACTCAATGGACATGGGTTTGGGTGAACTCCGGGAGTTGGTGATGGACAGGGAGGCCTGGCGTGCTGTGGTTCATGGGGTCGCAAAGAGTCAGACCTGACTGAGTGACTGAACTGAACTGAACTACCACAGAAGACCTCAAACTAAAAGTGATTTTCTACTCTGAAGATAGGTTGCAATCCACAAATACATTTCTGGTTGCTATTAGAAAAGTTAATGACAATGCTGATTTCATTAATAAAAGTGTCATGACGTTAACAATAAAGTTTGTTTGTTTGCTTTTTTCTGGTGAGATGGTGAGATTTAACTTGACTAGTCTCATTTCTCAGAGAAGGTGATGGCACCCCACTCCAGGACTCTTGCCTGGAAAATCCCATGGACAGAGGAGACTGGTAGGCTGCAGCCCATGAGATCGCTAAGAGTCGGACACGACTGAGCGACTTCACTTTCACTTTTCACTTTCATGCATTGGAGAAGGAAATGGCAACCCACTCCAGTGTTCTTGCCTGGAGAATCCCAGGGACGGGGGAGCCTGGTGGCCTGCCGTCTCTTGGTTCGCACAGAGTCGGACACAACTGAAGCGACTTAGCTTAGCAGTCTCATTTTTCTGAAGATTTCTTTAAAATATATATCAATTTTTTTTACTCTCAATAGTTCCAATGAAATGCCTTTCGTCTGTAAAACCAAATTGACAATCGCAAAAGTTATGGAATTTACTGAGCACCAAAACGCTCCTCTAAAAACATACAGCCCTTCAGAATTTTGTAGAAATGATAACTAGTCAAAAACTTATTTGGCTCACTGAATTGTGTGGAATTTCTTTTTAAAAAAGAGAAAACATGTATGATTTAATTGGTGTTCATGAAGCTAGAACAACAGTGCACAAGTAAAACCAAAAATAAATATAAAAAGGAGAAAACTAATCAAAAGGCATTCAAAGAGAGAAAAATAAAACTAAAAGGTTATTATTTGAAGTCTAAGAAAATAAACTTTTCATATCAAGCTCAGTTAAAAATGTTATTAATACATCAGTGTTCCAAAAAGATAAGTAAATAATGAACACCTTTATGTTAATAAAGTTTTAAACTACAGATGTAATAAATAATTTTATATAATAGCAATTTTCAACATATTGGTCTTGTGAATTCTGCACTAAAAACTATTGAGGACCCCAAAGAGCTTTTATTTATGCAAGTAATTTCTATCAACATTTACAGTTTAAAAATAAAATAAAGTTGTTAATGCACATGTATTAATTACTTTTATAATATAAAAAACACATTGCATGTCTATAAATATAAAAAATGTATTTTACAAAATAGTAGCTGTAACTTTCTAAAACAAAAACTAGTAGTGAGTATATTGTCTATGTATCTTTAAAATTTGGATTAATATCACATTAGATCTGCTAAAATATCACAGCTCTCTCTCTGAAACCTTGAAATATTCTACTGTAAACTTATGAGATAAAAAGAATGAAAAAAGATAAATAATATTTAGTATAGCATAATTGTGAAAATATTTTTTTTACCTCACAGACCTTCTGAAAATTTCTCCAGAAACTCCAGGGGTTCCAGGAACACATTCTGAGACAAGCTGTTCTACAGAAAAAAATATACAAACAAATTTGAGTCAAAAAAAAGAAAAACCAGAAATGACTAAATCTGTCACCTTTAAAATACTAGCAATCAAAAACTTCTGACAATTTCATTCCTACCCAAAGGGGACAGGGCAGGTAGGATGCTAGATCTAGACAAGCTTTATTAATTTGTCTAGAATAGATAACCCTGAATTTGTAGAAAATAAAAAAATGAAAAAGATAATCACTCTATGTGGTCAGCATAACTCTCATAAAAAACACAAGCAAGATTATTGCAAGGAAATAAAATTTCAGCTATCTCACTACTAGAATTAATGAGAGTTCAGTGGGGCTTATGACTATGAGATCAGCATACAAAAATGAGTAACATATATTCTACCAATTTATCTATTCAGGTATTACAATTAAAGTGAAAGTGGTAGTTCCTCAGTCGTGTCCGACTCTTTGTGATCCCATGAGCTGCACAGTGCCAGGCTCCTTTGTCCACGGAATTACCCAGGCAAGAATATTGGAGTGGGTAGCCATGCACTTTTCCAGGGGATATTCCCAATCCAGGGATCAAAACTGTGTCTCTCACATTGCAGGCACATTCTTTACTATCCAAGCAACAAGGGCTTTCCTTGTGGCTCAGATGGTATTACAATAGGGGAAAATAATATAATTTTCAAAAGCAATAAAAAACATTTGGTAACTGGATAGAGCTCTAATAATGGGTGTCCCTTTATGAAGAAAATTTAAACACAGTATTGATGGATACCCAAAACATCTAAAAAATGTACCCCATACCTTTATGAAAGGAATCAATATTTAAAAACAAAATCATTTTGCACTAAATTATTTTATGGATTAATGCAATTCACATCAATATTTCAACTTTTTCAACTACTTAAAAAATGAAATTTGACAGACTATTTCTGATATGGTCTTGCTCACTATCAAAATCTAGGAGCTACAGAGAAAATGCAGAGTCTTAGCCCCTATTTCAGATCTACTGGAATCATCCAGACCACAGATGCTGGAGTCCAGCTCCAGCAGCCAGGGATTCAACCTGAAGAGATGGATGGTCTCGGCAATGATGATGTAGCCTCTGACTCATAGTGTGGGACTACATGTTTATTTCAAGCTTCAGGTTCTCTTTTATACTTTGATAGAAGCATTAGGTCAGAGGTTTGACGTTTTTAGTTTCCCCCACCCAGATTTACTGTACTTAACTTGTGATTACTTTGTAACTCATGCTACATTCCTCAGTTTATTTCTTATCTTTCTAAATGTTGTTTGCCCCTAGTATCTTAAGATCATTATCTCTTAAAAAGGCTTCTGCTGCTGCTGCTGCTAAGTCGCTTCAGTCGTGTCCGACTCTGTGCGACCCCAGAGACGGCAGCCCACCAGGCTCCCCCATCCCTGGAATTCTCCAGCCAAGAACACTGGAGTGGATTGCCATTTCCTTCTCCAATGCATGAAAGTGAAAAGTGAAAGTGAAGTCGCTCAGTGGTGTCCGACCCTCAGTGACCCCATGGATTGCAGCCTTCCAGGCTCCTCCATCCATGGGATTTTCCAGGCAAGAGTACTGGAGTGGGGTGCCATTGCCTTCTTCAGAAAAAGGCTTCTAGCTATTCTTAATTAATCCTAAACCCTAAACTCAACAAACTTCTTTTGCCATAAACATTCCCCTCACAAACAGGTCTCAGATAATAATCCTTCCCATGGCCTCAAGCTGCGGCCTACATGCTCATCCTGGGACATTCTTGTAAAGATCCTTGAACAGATTATTTTCTGGGCACAACTGCAAAAGGCTTTGTGCTTTCTCATGTTTCTCTCATGAACAATAAGCACCTTAACACTCTTTCCAGCCAACTCAACCGAAGAAAGGAAAGAACAAGTCAGAATCACAAGACCTAACTCCTTCATCCCGGGGCCATGCCTGCGCGATGAGGAGAGGGGGTTGGGGCCATGCCTCCATTTTGTCAGTAATGCCTAACGTGGCTCCTGACACATGGACACTAAATTTTGAAAAGCTGCAATTTTTCAGAAATCTAAAAATAACCAAACTATTCAAAGAACAGAAATAACAGGAATTGGAGTTTCTTGCCCTACAAGATATCAAGACTTAATATTACTAAGATAACATTTAAGGCAAAAGAACATTGATACATGAATAGATGATCCATGTAACAAAATATATAGTAGAAATAGACCTTATTTTATATAAATATCATGATATTATTATATAAAATAGATGAAACTTTACAAGTCAATGATGATGTCATTTAGTCATAGTCAATAAATATCTTTGAGATAACTATATGTATGTGTGTATATGCACATATATATATGTGATATTTATGTATGCATACATGTGTCATATGTATGTATGTCATATATGTCATTTATTGGTCAAATGTCCTACATGTGGAAAGCAAGATTTTATAAATAGTAAAAGTAACTAAAGCAAATATTTTTCTGAGTTTTGTGAAAGGAAGAATCCACTTTATGCATTAGTCAGCTTGGGCTACTATAACAAAATACTATGGACTAGGTGGTTTAAATAATAGAATATTTTTTTCTCACAGTTCTAGAGTCTAGAAATCCAAGATCAACTTTTAGCAGATTTGGTTTCTGTGGAGAGCTGTCTTTCTGGATTGCAAATGGCCACTTTGTCCTCACACGGCCTTTCCTAACTTTGGGGAGGACACATTAGAGATCTTTTATCTTTTTATAAGGCTATCAGTCATGTCAGATTAGGGCTCCACTTGTTATGAACTGAATGTTTGTGTCCCTGAAAATTCATATGTTGAAGCTCCAACTTCCACTTTGACTGTTTTTGGGGAGAGGACCTTTAAGGAGGTAATAGATTAAGTCATAAGAGTAAGAGCCTGATCTGATAAGATTAGTGTCCTTATAAAAAGACACTAGAGAGCCTGATCTCTTTTTTTGTGCACACATGGAGCCAAGAGAGCACATGTCAAGATGGGGGCCACAGTTACACAACAGAAGAGGCCTCAGGATGAAACCTAACTTACCAGCACCTTGAATGTGGACTTCCAAGCCTTTATAACTCTAATAAATAAAGTTTTGTTGTTTAAGCCACCCAGTCTGTGGCTTGTTATGACAGCCTGAGTAGACTAATACACCATTCTTTTGAGCTCATTTAACTTTACCTCCTAAAGGCCCTATCTCTAAATATATTCACATTGAGGGTGAGGGCTTCAACATATAAATTTTGTGGGGACACAATTCATTCTCTAATGCTATACAAGATACAAGAACACAAAGTAAAACTTAGATATTGATTAATATAATTGTATTACATAAAGTAATCTATAAGATTATAAGTAAAACTTAAACAAAGAGTACCATCCATAGATATTAAGAAGATACTTCCAACATTTATAACAAATAAAAAGTATTGAGAAGATATAAATAACTGCTACAAATCAATAATAAAAGACAAATAGCTGAAAAGGAAATATGTGCAAAGTATATAAAGAGGAATTAGCAAACGAGGAAATACAATGGCCAATAAACATATGAAAAGGCTCAACTGTTTTGCATTTCTGTAGGGAAATGCAAATTTTGAAAAATGAGATTCTTTTAATGCTCATGTAATTAGCAAAATAAAAATGAATCTGGCAATATCAAATATTTGTGGGATGTTGGAGAAAGAAAACTCTCATACATTTCTGTTGAAGAGTATAGTGGCAGTACCACTTAGGTCAGAAGTTTCAGTCACCCTAGGATAATTGAACACAGGCATAATCTGTGACATAGCCATTACACTTTCATTATATACCCTATTGAAATTCTCTCACCTATTGAAAAGAAAACATGCACAGGAGTGAGCCCTGAAATATTGTTTGTGGAGGTGAAAAATTTGACATAATCCAAATGTCTCCATCAGTAATGAAATCAATATATAAATTGGGGTTTATTTATGCAGTGGAATACCACAGAGGACTTAAAAGGAGTGAACTAGACTCTATATAACCACCATACATAGACTTTTAACCAGAATGTTGAATGGGAAAAAAAGCAAGTAGCAGAATGTTATCCTGAGTAATATTAATGTTGTGTAACTTCCGTGAAGGTAGAAGGTGCAAGGATCACGAGATCTAGCAGACTGAGTCATTTACTTCATTCCTGCTTTCAGGAACAACCTTGAAGTTTTATCTCTTATTTTTTTAGGAGAAAAGCTTTCTTTTCTTCTAAAAGAAAGTTGGAGTGGGTAGGGAGGAGGGTAGAGAGCAAGGGTAATATCTATGCTGGTGTCAGATTAGCTACCCTTGACTGTCTTGGGTTTAACCATAGCACGGAAACATAATAGTGGTGTCCAGATATGTAGCTGCTAATCCCAGAACTAGTGGAATTCAGAAAGCAAAGGTCCATTGGTATGCTGATCTCTATGCTTCCAGATAAATGTCCATTATTGCCCTTAGGGTATGTTCAGATAGGTGTTACCTATGAATCCCATTCCTAGTTATGTCTAAAATGGTTTGATCTTTTCAAATGGATTTTCTCATGATTATGCCTGACCCTCATGATTTAATGAGGTATTTCCTCAATACAGAGCATTTTCAGAGAGGTATTAATTCTTCAAAGTCCTAGAAAAGCCTTGTGTACTTGAAATAGAGGCTAGGGCTAATTAGTTTGTGGCTGGCCAGGTGGGTGAGCAAGAGAAAGAATCCCACAAAGGTCAGGTACACAGCCCAGATTTGTTCTCAGCAGTTGCAGAAGCTGGGGAAGTTGCTATACAACAGCTTCCTAAACCAGCTGCTCTGACTCTCTGCCAGCTTCAGGAAACTAGAGGAAATTGTTGAAAATAGTAATCTCCAAGTTTCTTGGAGAAACTTAGCTACCTTTTAAAGGATTTACCCTATTCCTCCTAACCTGTGAATGAGAGGGTCTGAAACCAGTGACAAATTAATATTTTCACTGAGATGTCTTTATTTCAGATGCAGGCCTAATTCACTCTCTCTGCCTTCTGATGGATAAAGACAAGAGGCTTATGGAAGCTTCCTGATAGGAGAGACTGACTGTGGGGGAAATTGGGTCTGGTTCTGATGGACAGGGCCATGCTCAGTAATAATCCAGTTTCTGTTGATGGATGGGGCTATGTTCCCTCCTTGTTGTTTGTCCTGAGGCCAAACTATGGTAAGAGTAATGAAGATTAAATGATTCTATGAAGATCTACAAGACCTTTTAGAACTAACACCCAAAAAAGATGTCCTTTTCATTATAGGGGACTGGAATGCAAAAGTACGAAGTCAAGAAACACCTGGAGTAACAGGCAAATTTGGCCTTGGAATACGGAATGAAGCAGGGCAAAGACTAATAGAGTTCTGCCAAGAAAATGCACTGGTCATAGCAAACACCCTCTTCCAACAACACAAGAGAAGACTCTACACATGGACATCACCAGATGGTCAACACCGAAATCAGACTGATTATATTCTTTGCAGCCAAAGATGGAGAAGCTCTATGCAGTCAACAAAAACAAGACCAGGAGCTGACTGTGGCTCAGATCATGAACTCCTTATTGCCAAATTCAGACAAAAATTGAAGAATGTAGGGAAAACCACTAGACCATTCAGGTATGACCTAAATCAAATCCCTTATGATTATACAGTGGAAGTGAGAAATAGATTTAAGGGCCTAGATCTGATAGATAGAGTGCCTGATGAACTATGGACTGAGGTTCGTGACACTGTACAGGAAACAGGGATCAAGACCATTCCCATGGAAAAGAAATGCAAAAAAGCAAAATGGCTGTCTGAGGAGGCCTGACAAATAGCTGTGAAAAGAAGAGAAGTGAAAAGCAAAGGAGAAAAGGAAAGATATAAGCATCTGAATGCAGAGTTACAAAGAATAGCAAGAAGAGATAAGAAAGCCTTCCTCAGCGATCAATGCAAAGAAATAGAAGAAAACAACAGAATGGGAAAGACTAGAGATCTCTTCAAGAAAATTAGAGATACCAAGGGAATATTTCATGCAAAGATGGGCTCAATAAAGGACAGAAATGGTATAGACCTG
>NW_011494923.1:3230790-3240762 GCF_000754665.1 Bison bison bison | reverse complement strand
GACATCCTGGAATGTGAAGTCAAGTGGGCCTTAGAAAGCATCACCACGACAAAGCTAGTGGAGGTGATAGAATTCCAGTTGAGCTATTTCAAATGCTGAAAGATGATGCTGTGAAAGTGCTGCACTCAATATGCCAGCAAATTTGGAAAACTCAGCAGTGGCCACAGGACTGGAAAAGTTCATTGTTCATTCCAATCCCAAAGAAAGGCAATGCCAACGAATGCTCAAACTATTGCACAATTGCACTCATCTCACATGCTAGTAAAGTAATGTTCAAAATTCTCCAAGCCAGGCTTCAGCAATACATGAACCATAAACTTCCAGATTTTTAAGCTGGTTTTAGAAAAGGTAGAGGAACCAGAGATCAAATTGCCAACATCCACTGGATCATGAGCAAGAGAGTTCCAGAAAAACATCTATTTATGTTTTATTGACTATGCCAAAGCCTTTGACTGTGTGGATCACAATAAACTGTGGAAAATTCTGAAAGAGATGGGAATACCAGCGCACCTGACCTGCCTCTTGAGAAACCTATATGCAGGTCAGGAAGCAACAGTTAGAACTGGACATGGAACAACAGACTGGTTCCAAATAGGAAAAGGAGTACATCAAGGCTGTATATTGTCACCCTGCTTATTTAACTTCTAGGCAGAGTACATCATGAGAAACGCTGGGCTGGAAGAAGCACAAGCTGGAATCAAGATTGCCAGGAGAGATATCAATAACCTCAGATATGCAGATGACACCACCCTTATGGCAGAAAGTGAAGAGGAACTAAAAGCCTCTTGATGAAGGTGAAAGAGGAGAGTGAAAAAGTTGGCTTAAGGCTCAACATTCAGAAAACGAAGATCATGGCATTTGGTCCCATCATTTCATGGGAAATAGATGGGGAAACAGTGCAAACAGTGTCAGATGGGGAAACAGTGCAAACAGTGTCACACTTCATTTTTGGGGGCTCCAAAATCACTGCAGATGGTGACTGCAGCCATGAAATTAAAAGACGCTTACTCCTTGGAAGAAAAGTTATGACCAACCTAGATAGCATGTTGAAAACCAGAAACATTACTTTGCCAACAAAGGTCCATCTAGTCAAGGCTATGGTTTTTCCAGTGGTCATGTATGGGTGTGAGAGTTGGACTGTGAAGAAAGCTGAGCGCTGAAGAATTGATGCTTTTGAACTGTGGTGTTGGAGAAGACTCTTGAGAGTCCCTTGGACTGCAAGGAGATCCAACCAGTCCATTCTGAAGGAGATCAGCCCTGGGATTTTTTTGGAGGGAATGATGCTGAAGCTGAAACTCTAGTACTTTGGCCACCTCATGTGAAGAGTTGACTCATTGGAAAAAGACTCTGATGCTGGGAGGAATTGGAGGCAGGAGGAGAAGGGGACGACAGAGGATGAGATTGCTGGATGGCATCACTGACTGGTTGGACGTGAGTTTGGGTGAACTCCAAGAGTTTGGTGATGGACAGGGAGGCCTGGTGTGCTGCAAATCATGGGGTCGCAAAGAGTCAGACACGACTGAGCGACTGAACTGAACTGAATGAAGATAATGGCAAACTCCTTCAAAAGGATGGTGCATTCACTGTTTTATTTAGTATCCCTGACCCTGCAGCCTGTCATTGTATACCAACGTCTCCACAGGAGACTCCTGGACACTAACAGGTAAGTCTGGCTCAGTTTCTTGTGCAGACACTGTTCCTTTCTCCTGGTTCCTGGTGTGCAAAAGGTTTTGTGTCCTCCAAGAATTTATTTCCCCAGTACTGTGGAAGTTCTGTAATCAAATACCACTGGCTTCCAAAGTCAAATTCCCTGGGGGTTCTCAGTTCCTTTGACAGATCCCCGGCTTGGGAGATATGCTGTGGGCCATAGAACTTTCTTAACAGTGTGAGAATTTCTTTGATATAATCATTCTTCAGTTTTTGGGTCCTCTGCTTGGCAGCTCTATGGTGTGGCTAATGGAAATCCCTTCCAAGAGGGCTTATGCCACATTCTGCGTGACCCCGGTTAGCTTCAGTCAGAGCCCCTGCCCCCACAGTAAGCCACTGCTGACCCATACCTCTGCAGGAGACACTCAAACACTTCAATGCAAGTGTTGAAGAAAGTAGGGGAAATCACTAGGCCATTCCGGTATGACCTAAATGAAATCTCTTATGATTATACAGTGGGAGTGACAAATAGATTCAAGGGATTATATTTGATAGACCTTGAAGAATTATAGAGTGAGGTTTGTGACATTGCACAGGAAATGGTTGTCTGAGGAGGCCTTACAAATACCAGGGAAAAGAACAGAAGCAAAAGGCAAAGGAGAAAAGGAAAGCTATATCTATCTAAATGCAGAGTTCTGAAGAATAACAAAGAGAGATAAGAAAGCCTTCCTCAGTGATCAATGCAAAGAAATAGAAGAAAACAACAGAATGGGAAAGACTAGAGATCTCTTCAAGAAAATTAGAGATACCAAGGGAATATTTCATGCAAAGATGGCTACAATAAAGGACAGAAATGGTATGCATTTGACAGAAGCAGAAGATATCAAGAAGTGTCCAGGATACACAGAAGAGCTATACAAAAGAGATCTTAATGACCCAGATAACGATGATGCTGTGATCACTCACCTAGAGCCAGAAATCTTGGAGTGCAAAGTAAAGTGAACCTTGGGAAGCCATCACTACAAATAAAGCTAGTGGAATTCAACTGAGCTATTTCAAATACTAAAAGATGATGCTGTTAAAGTGCTGCACTCTATATGCCAACAAATTTGGAAAACTCAGCAGTGGCCACAGGACTGGAGAAGGTCAGTTTTCATTCCATTCCCAAAGAAAGGCAATGCCAAAGAATGTTCAAACTACTGCACAATTGTACTCATCGCACATGCTAGCAAAGTAATGCTCAAAATTCTCCAAGCTAGGCTTCAACAGTATGTGAACTGAGAACTTCCAGATGTTCAAGCTGGATTTAGAAAAGACAGAGAAACCAGAGATCAAATTGTGAACATCTGTTGGATCATAGAAAAAGCAAGCGAATTCCAGAAAAACATCTACTACTTCTTCATTGACTACACTAAAGCCTTTGATTGTGTGGATTACAATGAACTGTGGAAAAGTCTTCAAGAGATGAGAATGCCAGACCAGCTGACCTGCCTCCTGAGAAATCTGCATGGAAGTCAAGAAGCAAGGGTTAGGACTGGACATGGAAAAATGGACTGGTTCCAAATTGGGAAACAAGTATGTCAAGACTGTATATTTTCACCCTGATTATTTAATTTATATGTAGAGTACACCATGTGAAACTCCAGGCTGCATGAGGCACAAGAAGGAATCAAGATTGCTGGGAGAAATATCAATAACCTCAGATATGCAGATGACACCAACCTAATGGCAGAAAGCAAAGAGAAACTAAAGAGCCTGTTGATGAAACTGAAAGAGGAGAGTGAAAAAGCTGACTTAAAAAACTCAACATTCAAAAGACCAAAATCATGGCATCTGGTCCCATCACTTCATGGTAAATAGATGGGGAAACAATGGAAACAGGGACAGATTTTATTTTCTTGGGCTCCAAAATCACTGTGGATGGTGACTGTAGCCATGAAATTAAAAGACGCTTGCTCCTTGGAAGAAAACTATGACAAACTAGATAGCATATTTAAAAGCAGAGACATTACTTAGCCAACAAAGGTCCATCTAGTCAAAGCTATGGTTTTTCCAATACTCTTGTATGGATGTGAGAGCTGGACCATAAAGAAAGCTGAGTGCAGAAGAGCTGATGCTTTTGAACTATTTTGTTATAGAAGACTCTTGAGAGTCCCTTGGACTGCAGGGAAATTCAACCAGTCAATCCTAAAAGAAATCAGTCCTCAATATTCATTGGAAGGATTGATGCTGAAGCTGAAATTCCAGTATTTTGACCACCTGATGGGAAGAGGTAACTCATTGGAAAAGACCCTGATGCTGGGAAAGATTGAAGGCAGGAGAAGAAAGGGATGGCAGAGAATGATGTGGTTGGATGGCATCACTGACTCAATGGATATGAGTTTGAGCAAGCTCTGGGAGTTGGTGATGGACAGGAAAGCCTGGCGTGTTGCTGTCTGTGGGGTCACAAGGAGATATGACTGAGCACTGAACTGAGCTGACAGGCCTAATTCAGACCATTTTATGGCAAGTTACTGTTTCAATGCCAAAGTTTTATCATACTCACCTGTGTAACAAAGCGTTTCTGGAATTTCCCAATTTAAGCCCAGCATTCTGCATGCCACCTGGTAGCATACTCATTTTTAACCTGCCACTATGTTCCTGAATCTGTTTATCAACCCTGATTTTTCTCTCAGCACTGATAAGAACACATTATGCATATGTCTTGAATTAGTTTTAAGTTGTAATTGACAGAACACTTAAACTTGACTGAAAAGATAAACACTAAATAAATTGTATTTTTACCCCTTTTTATATGTCATTGGCATTTCTCTAAATGTTTAGAGGAGAAAAATCACAACCATTGAGTATTTTTTTAATTTAAATCAGGGAGGCTAGTTATTTGTTTAATTCTAAATATTAATTTGAAAAGTTTTACACCAAAAAGTTCAAATTTTCATAATAAGTCAACTTTAATTTCTACTTGAATGTGAAATGTTTGTATTTTTTAACAATATATTAAGTACTGAAAAATTTAACAGACTTAAAATTTATTTTTACCTATAATAATGAATAATTTATTATTGCTTGGTTGTCATATGCATTGTTTATCCTTAATTTTACACTCCTTTATCAAAGTTTACTACAATTGCTCCAACAAATTAATTTGAAGAAATTTAATAAAGAAACCATAGGTTAATTATATTTTCCAGTTACTGAGGACTATTTTGAAGAAAGAAACACTTTTGTTATGATGCCATTGATAGGAAATATGTAACTTTGTATTAATTTTATATAGTACATACCAAAAACAAAACTGCCCCAAACACTTGAAAGTGCTTTTTTTTTGCTTATTCAGTTCTTATGTTTACCAGAAAAATATTTTTTATTTAACATTGTTGTTGCCATTAGCATAGCATTTAAGCATAATAACATTTGATTTTTGCCTTAATTTACAGATTACCTGACTTGCTTTCTAAAATAGATAAACCAACCAACCAGTCAATCGATCAGATAAGTATTACCCTGGTACCATAATTTTCCTCTGCTCTGTCTTCTCTTTTAATAATTTTGTACTCAATTGAACCAAAATAAAGGGAACATATTTTCTACATTGTGACACTTTAATGGAATTTTTTGACAAATATTATCTCTAAATATAAACTTCAAATGTTTTCTCTTTACACTGCTGATGAGCAGAGCACAGAGTACCTAAAATATCATACCCCACTACTGCCAGGCTGGTTTGTTCTTGATCAGTGTTTCAGCCATACTAGATGTATTTGAATATTTGAAATCTTGGGTTTACTTTTTTCCTTGGTTTTTAGATATTGAGGACTTTGAAAAAAATAGTGACCATTTTTAATATTTTTTAAAACATCTCTGTTTAACACTATTATAGAAACCCCTTTTTTAATAAAATAATATTATAACATATTACCTGAACCATTATATATACATAAGAAAGACATTTTTATAGAATTAAATGGTATAAGCTTACATGTGTAGATGGGCCAATGGATCTCAATTTTCATGCTGTTCTAATTGATGGTTTCAGCTTGAACCCCTCTTTTATATTCAGAATCTGTTTTTATAACCTCAATTGGAAAGATTGTCATAATGATAGAAGCAGGATTAAGTTCAAGGTGGTAGAATAAAAATGAAGCTTTTTCCATTCCTGCCATAAAATAATAGGAACCAAAGTATAAATAGACCAAATCAACATTAATTAGAATGTATTTTGGAGTCTTCAAAGAAAATATGTTACTGTATACATCTTAAAACACTGGTAGCAGAGATGAAAAGAATTTCAGTGGGAGGAATGGTAAAGTTTTCATGGGGTGAATAATCATAGCTGATTTTAAGAGGTATGGGTGAAAGATCTGTTTGAAGTCGAAGATCTACACTGCAGAGTATTAGAAGATGAACTCTAGATAGCTATGTTTGGAAAAGATTGAAAGCCAATCTTAAGCATTTCTGTCTATCCCATTTAAAAGGATCAATACATGATAAAAAAAATAACTATGAAATACTATTAGTGAGGATATTTTGAAGGATCAAAATAGTTGAATAAAGAAGACCATTTGGAAACTATATGGCCGTTAAGGGTTAGCTAATTAGGACTGGAATTAGGGCTTGTAGTACTGAAAATTGAAAATAATTGCTACATTACTACTTTATTTTGTTTTATGCCTGAGAAATTATGTTTAAGGTTAAAAATTACTAATTTGATATGAGGCAAAGAAAATGGTATTTATATAACATTCAAGTTATTACTAGCTGTCGTAGCTCAGTAGGTAAAGAATCTGCCTGCAATGCAGGAGACCTGGGTCCGATTCCTGGATTCAATTCCTCAATTTGATTCCCGGGTTGGGAAGATTCCCTGGAGAAGGAAATGGCAATCCACTCCAGTATTCTTGCCTGGAAAATTCCATGGACAGTAGAGCCTGGCGGGCTACAGTCCATGGGGTCACAATAGTAGGACACTGACTAAACCACCATAATAAATAAAATCAAATGTTTATAATAAATAAAATAAAATGGAATGTTATTTTACACTCAATTGTTCAGGTGTTACTGGTGAGTGAGTGACTTTCTTCAACATAATAACTTAGGTTTATATATTTTTCTCTCTCATTAAGGCCTTGAGATCTCTAAATTCATCCTGTAGAAAGGTAAAGCAAATGTGGAAAAGATAGAATGTTTCTTTAAACCTCAGTTCAGAGTGATATATATATATATATTACTTTCAACCATATACCAATGGAATGTGTCCTATATGCAAGGAGAATGGGAGATATATTCTGTGGTTGGGCAGTAGATTTTCAGCACAAGCTCCCTCAGTGTAAGGAAAGTGGAAGTATGAATTTTGGTGGCTAGCAAGCCATCACTACTACAGAGACCATCCAACAGAAACATTAGCCAAATATCTCGGTTTACATAACCATTGACAAGAATCCAGATGACATAACTCCAGTCATTGATTCATTCATTTTGTTATTATTTGCATAGCTTTCATTTTAGGCAAGACGCTGTGGTAGGTGCTATGGATAATTTGTTGAGACAACACAAAAATCACATTCAAGCTGAATGGCTACTCTGCTTTACCATATTAAGTTATATGTATTACAATGAGTTTGTTCAGAAGCTACAACTCCTAATCCATTGTTTTTTAATTGGTAGCTAAGCTTGCACATTTGAAGTCAGGCAGAGATTATATACATTAATAGATAAGTCTGTCACTTAATAACTCTATGGTCTAAATACTTTGTTTATAATGTTTATGCCTCATTTTACTTATTTTGAAAACCAAAATAATGCTAATAATTGCTATATTAATCATTTATTCAATAAGAATTTATTGAGCCATGAACACCTGTGGCATGCTAAATTCTGAGGATATGTGAGAAAATAATACAACCTTAGTATCTTGTTTCTTAAGCACTTCCCAAGAGTCACAGTGGTAAAGAATATGCCTACCAATGCAGGAGACTCAGGAGACATTAGGTTTAATCCCTAGGTCAGGAAGATACTCTGGAGGAGGAAGAAATGACAACAGGCTCCAGTATTCTTGCTTATAGAATGCCTTCGACAGAGGATCCTGGTGGGCTATAATCCATGGGGTTGCAAAGAGTCAGACATGACTGAACATACATGCACGCAGGCAGGCATCTAGGTTCTTAGTGCTTAAATTACAGATTAAGTTGAAGAAGGAAATGGCAACCCACTCTAGTATTCCTGCCTGGAGAATTCCATGGACAGATGAGCCTGGTGGGCTATATTCCACAGAATCACAAAGAGTTGTACACAACTAAACAACTAACACCATAGATGAAGTATCAGCTGTTGTTATGTAAAAGAAAATGAATCACAGCAAAGGATACAGAGAATGCCAACCTCTTGAAAGCCTGATGTTTTAAATAGGGTAGTCATGAAAGGCCTCTCTGGTTAGTTGACATGTGAGCATAATCAGAAGGAAAAAGAGAACAATTCATGCAGTAAATTGGAAAAAAAAATTCAGACAAAACATGAAGCAGACACAAATATTATAAAAAAAAAATGTTCTTAATATGTTTAAAGAACAGGGAGGATGCTGAAATTTTGACACTGAAGATGGGAGAATAGTTTTTGACCAAGAAGGACTCATCATTTCCCTCAGCTTGACTAAACTTTGGACAGGCTTCTTTCTGACCCTAGGTCCGTGACCTCCCTTTTCTAAAAGCATTTATTTTAGAAAATTTATGACTGTAAATTCTTTCTGTTCTTCTTTGAAATATATGTAAATCTTCTCCCAGTCTCTTGCCAGGTTTACAATCCAGGGAATGTCTTCCTCAAGGACAGGGGAACCATCTCTTTGAAATGTAAACATTGAAATAGATACCACCCCTATCTCCCAGACTCTGTGGGAGGGTAGAAATCTGGTTCTGGTGAGCACATTGCTTCAAGTTTTTTTTAAAAAAACTACCAACTATCATGAAGCCAGAGGGATAGGTGAAATTTTGTATTTCTTTTGTAAGGCCAATTAAAAAATACATGACCAATGATTTCCCCATCCCTCAGCTGTTAAAAACTCTCCTTTGTTTCAATGGGGTTAAGTTCAATTTCTCTCCCACTCACTATTAAAATAGTTTTGAATAAAATCTTTCCTGTATATTTAATTTTTATAGTGCTAGGAGGCTTCACAGAGTTAAGGCAAGCCCCAGTCACATATCATCTTTTGACTATGTCAGGAATTTGGCTTCTTTTTGAGTGACTGCAACCTTCTCTGGAGTTTTAAGCCATGATACCCTATATGTTCCAAAGGGTTCACTCTAGCTATCATGTGGTATGTAGATAAGGAAGGTAAAAAGAGAAATAAATACAGTTAAAAAGTGATTGCAATGATCCAGTCAGTTCAGTTCAGTTCAGTTGCTCAGTCGTGTCTAACTCTTTGCAACCCCATGAATCACAGCACACCAGGCCCGGAGTTCACTCAAACTCATGTCCATCGAGTCGGTGATGCCATCCAACCATCTCATCCTCTGTTGTCCCTTCTCCTCCTCCCCATCCCTCCCAGCATCAGAGTCTTTTCCAATGAGTCCACTCTTCGCATGAGGTGCCCAAAGTTTTGGAGCTTCAGCTTCAGCATCAGTCCTTCCAATGAACACCCATTGGACTGATCTCCTTTAGAATGAACTGGTTGGATCTCCTTGCAGTCCAAAGGACTCTCAAGAGTCTTCTCCAACACCACAGTTCAAAGGCATCAATTCTTCACTGCTCAGCTTTCTTCACAGTCCAACTCTCACATCCATACATGACCACTGGAAAAACCATAGCCTTGACTAGATGGACCTTTGTTGGCACAGTAATGTCTCTGCTTTTGAATATGCTGTCTAGGTTGATCATAACTTTCCTTCCAAAGAGTAAACATCTTTTAATTTCATGGCTGCAATCACCATCTTCAGTGATTTTAGAGTCCCAAAAAATAAAGTCTGACACTATTTCCCCATCTATTTCCCATGAAGTGATGGGACCAGATGCCATGATATTCGTTTTCTGAATGTTGAGCTTTAAGCCAAATTTTCTCTCTCCCTTTCACTTTCACCGAGGCTTTTTAGTTCTTCTTCACTTTCTGCCATAAGGGTGGTGTCATCTGCATATCTGAGGTTATTGATATTTCTCCTGGCAATCTTGATTCCAGCTTGTGCTTCTTCCAGCCCAGCGTTTCTCATGCTGTGTTCTGCATATAAGTTAAATAAGCAGAGTCACATTATACAGCCTTGATGTACTCCTTTTCCTATTTGGAACCAATCTGTTGTTCCATGTCCAGTTCTAACTGTTGCTTCCTGACCTGCATATAGGTTTCTC
>NW_011494923.1:3198898-3230690 GCF_000754665.1 Bison bison bison | reverse complement strand
CACAGTCAAAGGCTTTGGCATAGTCAATAAAGCAGAAATAGATGTTTTTCTGGAATTCTCTTGCTTTTTCCATGATCCAGTGGATGTTGGCTATTTGGTCTCTGGTTCCTCTGCCTTTTCTAAAACCAGCTTGAACATCTGGAAGTCCCTTATGATTATACAGTGGAAGTGAGAAATAGATTTAAGGGACTAGATTTGATAGATAGAGTGCCTGATGAACTATGGACGGAGGTTCATGACATTGTAGAAGAGACAGGGATCAAGACCATCCCCATGGGAAAGAAATTCAAAAAAGCAAAATGGCTGTCTGGGGAGGCCTTACAAACAGCTGTGAAAAGAAGAGAAGTGAAAAGCAAAGAAGAAAAGGAAAGATATAAGCATCTGAATGCAGAGTTCCAAAGAATAGCAAGGAGAGATAAGAAAGCCTTCCTCAGTGATCAATACAAAGAAATAGAGGAAAACAACAGAATGGGAAAGACTAGAGATCTCTTCAAGAAAATTAGAGAGACCAAGGGAATATTTCATGCAAGGATAGGCTTGATAAAGGACAGAAATGGTATGGACCTAACAGAAGCAGAAGATATTAAGAAGAGGAGGCAAGAAAACACAGAACTGTGCAAAATATCTTCATGACCCAGATAATCATGATGGTGTGATCACTCACCCAGAGCCAGACATCCTGGAATGTGAAGTCAAGTGGGCCTTAGAAAGCATCACTACGGACAAAGCTAGAGGAGGTGATAGAATTCCAGTTGAGCTATTTCAAATCCTGAAAGATGATGCTGTGAAAGTGCTGCACTCAATATGCCAGCAAATTGGGAAAACTGAGCAGTGGCCACAGGACTGGAAAAGGTCAGTTTTCATTCCAACCCCAAAGAAAGGCAATGCCAAAGAATGCTCAACCTACTGCACAATTGCACTCATCTCACACGCTAGTAAAGTAATGCTCAAAATTCTCCAAGCCAGGCTTCAGCAATACGTGAATGATACAGTCAGTGGGTCCCTAAAAGTAAACACTCCCAATGCAGTGAACTTTGAACCACACAACTAGTTCTTCATTTTGCATGGAAGGAAAAAGACTTTCTAAGGTACTTTCTAAGGTACTTTCTAAGACATTGGCTAATTATTTATTTAGTTTAAGTGGAACTTGGAGAGACCAAATTGGAAGATTTGTGTCAAGGAGTTTTGGAGGAAAGGCATTTGTTTTTGACCTCTCTGAAAGATAATGGAGTATAAGGATACTTGTACCTTATTTGAATATTTACCAGAGACTAGTGACTGTCTGCTCCATTCCTCAAATCTGGCAACCAAGGTTCCTGTACCACTTCATTCTCAAGTCTTTCTAGAGCTATGTTTATTAGTTTCTTACATTTTGCTGATCTCTACTCACCTCACTTCCCCATTTGTTTGGTCTCAGAAAATCTAACGTCATTATTTGAGTTGTTTCATTTTACCCCCTCTGTTGAACTGCTTGGTGTCTTCTTCAGTTGTTTTAGAATCTCTGACTACTCACTGATTTGGTTACTTTTTTTACACTATGAAGTTGAGTCACTAAGTCATGTCTGACTCTGTGTAACCCCATGAACTGCAGCACTCCAGGCATTTCTGTCCTTCATCATTTCCCTGAGTTTGCTGAAACTCATGTCCATTGAGTCAGTGATGCCATCTATCTCATCCTCTGTCACTTCTTTCTCCTCTTGCCCTCAATCTTTCCCAGCATCAGGGTTTTTTCCCAGTGTGTTGGCTCTTCACATCAGGTGCCCAAAATATTGAAGCTTCAGCAGCAGTCCTTCCAATGAATATTCAGTACTAATTTCCTTTAGGATTGGACTGGTCTTTGCTGCCCAAGGGACTCTCAAGAGCCTTCTCCAGAACCCTAATTCGAAAGCACCAATTCTTCTATTCTCAGCCTTTACTATGAAGTAACTGAGCACAAACTCATTCTTTAGGATACAGCAATAATTTGTTTGTCAGTGTATTGTAAAGACAAAATTTAGTTTTTCTCCTTTTTCTTTCATTTGGTTAGTTTTTGTTGTGTTAAAGAAATTGTCTTAATGTTTTATTTGGGTCTCCCCAGTTATAATGGCTTCCCTGGGCTCGGATGGTAAGGAATCTGCCTGCAATACCGGAGACCTGGGTTCAATCCCTGGGTTGGGAGGATCCCCTTGAGAAGAGAACGGCTGCCCAATCCAGTATTCTTGCATGGAGAATTCCATGAATAGAAAAGCCAGGTGGGCTACAGTCCATGTGGTTGCAAAGAGTTGGACACGATTGAGCGAATAAGTATCCAAGTTATAGAGTCAAGAGGCCTGGGACAAACGATCTCATTTTCTGTACCAAATGTTTATTTGTGTTTAGATCTTTTAGTGATTGAATAAGAAGTGAGCATTCGCTAGTCCACCTTAACTCTTCAAGTTTCTGGGTGTGTCCCATAAGCTATATAATATTGTTCAGAAAAACAATTCCCATAAAGATTTCTTCTGTGTCACTTTCCAAACAGTGTCTATCTTGAGTAATGAAAATCGTGCCACAGAGGTACATAGCAATACATGAGCTGAAGCTCTGCAGTAGCTACTGAGGTATGGAGGAAAAATGTGAATTCAGCTTCTATGTTACAATTCCCTCATTTGTGAAATTGGAATAATAATACTTATCTGTCTCTCTTGGGTGCTGTAAAATTAATTAGAATGTTATAGTTCTTTGAGAAACATGAATGAGAGTGACTCTACAAGAGCAAATTTTGATTGCCATTCTTAATGTTAATGCTAACAATAAAAATAACATTTCTGCACTTTTTCCTGTTTTAGTCAGTGATTGGTAATTCATAATTGTTAAATACCATGGGATGCTGCATATTTAAGGGAAAAAATACAGCTTTAGAAAAATTTTGTGAAATAGAATTAAAATCCTAAGAGGGAAGTAATTTCTTTGTTTTATTCACGGCTATATTCTAGACATATAAAAGCATGCCTAAGACCATTTAGTATATATTTGTTTAAGGACTATATGTAAAATGTATTTTGTTAATACATGTGCCTTAATAGTTATATCAAAAAACTCACCACCAAAGTATCATTCTGAATTTTTATCTACATCAAAAACTATACCCCTGCCACACATTCCTTTTCCAGGTGAATAATCAATTATAATATGTAATTGTTACAAAAGCAACCATTTAAACATGAGATTAAAATAAATATAGTCTTGCAAGCAACAAAGTCTAGATAACATAAACATTAAGTTATAATCATGGTTATTTTGATATTATAATATTTTAAATAAGAGCTATTAAAAATGCTACTCCAACTCTTATTTCCAATATTTGAATAATGATTATAAATTATTTCATGTAATTGTTTTAATATGTTTCTTGGATTTTAATACATCAATATAGGTCCTTCCTGTGTAGTGTATTCTTTCCTTGCATTTACACAAATATTTAGTTTGACGAAATACAGTCTACCCGTCATATTCACAGATTATTCCTCCATGAATATGGAGGGTTGACAGCACTAGGCCATTTTATGAAAGGATATTGAGCAAGCACCTAAAGTCCTTTATCCCTCCAGTCTGATAGCAATCTGAAATTCAGAATAGATATTCTTACCATGGAATTATATTAAACTTTGGCTAGCAAAAGCAACAACATTTTAGTGACTTGCATTTATGAAATTGGTAAAACTAACTCCATTCATTCTGTTAAGTACCTAATTGTAGAGTCTATAAAATATGAAGATAACCTTGTTTGACTATATAAGAAATTATTCCATTTGGACTTCTTCAAAACAAAACAGATAAGCAAAAACAAAAATATATATATATAAATAAAACCTATCACAATATTGAGATCTCTCAGAATTACTACTTGGAATTATTGTTATTATTACTGTTGCTTGGCATTCATGGTTGGATGCTGCCTTAGCTTTGTGGGCTTGATTTCCTTATTCTAAAATCCAGGCATCTTCTGTCAATGAACATTTCTTCATCTCATCTGGGGAAGGGAAACTTGCATCATTCTTTGTTTTCCTCTCTCTCTGTAGGTATGTGTCTTGTCCCCCTTTTCAGTGGTTTGTGATCACTTCTATTCTCTAGAAGGGGCCCCATTCATTCAGCATACTGTGTTCCTTTTGCAGGCTCCTAAAATACACTACTGTTTCAAAAAATTCCTATTTAATGTTTATCAACACAATATACCTTCTATAAATTTCTGTGTTCATATGTAGATATATCCCAATATATAAGTATGGTTTATTTCAAATGCCCATTCTAAGTTGGTTATTTATTTATTTATTTATTTTAATACCTAAATGTATTTTCACTGGAAAACAATATTGAAAACTGCATTTACAGAATCAACAGAATACCAAAAATCCTCTTAAACAATGTTTTTGACTATGTGGTGTCACACAGTTATCACACCGTTTATGAAGAGAAATACATTTATGTTTGCAAAATGACTGAACCCATATTTCCCAGATTACAGAGATTTGGATGTAAGAAATTGATAGGTATAACAAAATAAATATGTTTTAAAATATATATCTGTTTTGGGAGTAACCTTCCCAAAGCTGGAGCCATTGCATTCCATTTGTTTTTTTTTTTTTTTTTTCTAACAAGACAACTTGAAATTCCTTAAGTTTTTCTAAAATTGTGCAGGGAGGTCTCCAATGACTCCATGTGTACTTTGAGAACTTAACCTAGAAGGTAGTATGAGCTATCTTGCTTTAGTCTAACTTCTATTTTCCTCCTTTTCTCTTTTAGTTCACTACTCCTTGATTCAGTATGTGATTATTATGCATTTTTAATCATCCATTTTTAAAATGTCAGTCCTGCCAATGGTGACCCCCAGTAGTATTGTTTCTTTTGTTGTGTTCAGTTGCTCAGTCATATCCGACTCTTTGTGACCCATGGATTGCAGCACGCCAGGCTTCCCTGTCCTTCATCATCTCCCAGATGTTGCTCAAACTAAGTCCATTGAGTCAGTGATGCCATTAAAGCATCTCATCCTCTGTCATCCACTTTTCCTGCCTTTAATATTTCCCAGCAATGGGTTTTTTTCTAATAAGTCAGCAGTTCACATCAGGTGGCCAAAGTATTGGAGCAACAACTTCAGCATCAGTCCTTGACATCAATATTCAGTATTGATTTCCTTTAGAATTGACTGGTTTTATCTCCTTGCAGTCCAAGGGACTCTCAAGAGTTCTGTAATATCACAGTTCAAAAGCATCTATTCTTTGGTGTTCAACCTTATTTATGGTCCAACTCTCACATCCATACCTGACTACTGTAAAAACCATAGCCTTGACTAGATGGATCTTTGTCGGCAAAGTAATGTCTCTGCTTTTTAATATGCTGTCTAGTTTGGACATAGCTTTTCTCCCAAGGAGGAATCACCTTTTAATTTCATGGCTGCAGTCACCATCCTCAGTGAGTTTGGAAGCCAATACAATTAAGTCTGTCACTGTTTCCACTGTTTCCCCATCTATTTGCCATGAAATGAATGGACCAGATGCCAAGATCTTCATTTTTTGAATGTTTTTAAGCCATCTTTTTCACTCTCTTCTTTCACCTTCATCAAGAGGCCCTTTAGTTCCTATTTGCTTTCTGCCATAAGGGTGGTGTCATCTGCATATCTGAAGTTATTGATATTTCTCCCAGAAATTTTGATTCCAGCTTGTGCATCATTCAGCCTGGAATTTCTCATGATGTACTCTCATAGAAGTTAAATAAGCAGGGTGACAATATACAGCTTTGATGTACTCTCTTCCCGATTTGGAACCAGTCCATTGTTCCATGTCTGGTTGTAACTGTTGCTTCTTGTCCTGCATACAGGTTTCTCAGGAGGCAGGTAAGGTGCCCTGGAATTCCCATCTCTTTCAGAATTTTCCACAGTTTGTTGCAATCCACATAGCCAAGGGCTTTAGCACAAACAATGAAGCAGAAGTAGATGATTTTCTGGAATTCTCTTGCTGTTTCTATGATCCAATAGATTTTGGCAATTTGGTCTCTGGTTCCTCTGCCTTTTCTAAATCCACCTTGAATGCCTGGAAATTCTTGGTTCACATACTGTTGAAGCATAGCTTGGCAAATTTTGATCATTGCTTTGTTAGCATGTGAAATTGTTTCTTTAGTTAGTTTTATTTATCTTCAAGGTTTAACTCAATGCTGTCACCACCACTGGCTTCTCCAACAATGCCAATGCTGTTGACCCTCCTGATATCTTCTTCTTAACAGTTCATACACCAATACCAGTGTCAATAACATGGCACTTGAAACTCAGCCTTCCAAGGAGATTGTACAAAACTAGCTCTTTTGCTTTTATTGCTTCTTTCATCAAAATCTCTATAGTTTATGTGAAAAAAAAAAAAAAAGTAGAGATCTGAGGTGAGGGTCATTGTTGTTATTTAGTTGCTAAGTCATGTCTGACTTTTTGTGACGCCATGAATTGCAGCACACCAGGCTTCCCTGTCTTCATTGTCTCCCTGAGTTTGCTCAAACTCATGTTCACTGGGTCGGTGATGCCATTCAACCAATTATCTCTGTCATCCCCTTCTCCTCTTGCCCTCAATCTTTCCCAACATCATGGTCTTTTCCAATGAGTTGGCTGTTTGCATCGGGTGGCCAAAATATTGGAGCTTCAGCTTCAGCATCAGTCTTTCCAATGAGTATTCAGAGTTAATTGCAAATGGTAGAAATTGTGGAAATAAATAAAAAATATAAGGTTCTGAAAGAGAGTTGAATAAATTGCATGAGAAAAGTCCTCCAAATGCTTTTCCTTCTTATGTGCTCTCTTCCTTCACCAACCACGCCTTTTTATATACTGATTTTTTAAATCTAAAATATAACATACATTAGAATTGGGCATAGAAACAAATATGTCATTTAAAGATAAAAAAAAAAGAAACTATAATGGATAGTTTTCCAGGTCAACTTATTAAATACTATCTTAAGAAAATATAATGCTACTGTATATCCTTTTATGAGATGCTCCTTGAGCTCAAAAATTTAACTTTAAGTTCATCCACTTTGATATTTATGGCTCTAGATATTTCATTTTCACATCTGTATTATAATTATTGCAAGAATACACTGCAAATTATTATTCCCTGTGTGGTAATGCCAGGAGATTGTACAATTTGTTGTCACAGACAACAGTAGTATAAGGTATTTTTACAGATGCCTTGACACATGTGTGCAAGAGCTTTTCTAGGGTAGATAATGAGAAGGAGGTAGTTTTAGAATGTGTATGTACATGTCACTATTTAGTAGGTTGCACTAACCTGATTTCCAGCATAGTGGTAACCATTAACATTCCCGTCAACAGACTTCTGTGTCAAAACATGGCATTATCTGACTTTATCTATCTGCTGCTACTGCTGCTAAGTCGCTTCAGTCATGTCCAACTCTGTGCGACCCCATAGATAGCAGCCCACCAGGCTCCCCCATCCCTGGGATTCTCTAGGCAAGAACACTGGAGTGGGTTACCATTTCCTTCTTCAATGCATGAAAGTGAAAACTGAAAGTGAAGTCGTTCAGTCCTGTCGGACTCTTTGAGACTCCATGGACTGTAGCTTACCAGGCTCCTCCATCCATGGGATTTTCCAGGCAAGAGTACTGGAGTGGGTTGCCATTTCCTTCTCAATTGCTGCTGCTGATGCTGCTAAGTCACTTCAATCGTGCCCGACTCTGTGCGACCCGAGACGGCAGCCCATCCTTCTCCATTATCTATCTACTTAATGTTAAATTGTGTTTTAATTTTCATTTCCCTGATTATTAATTAATTTAACATCTTTTCATAAGTTTTATGGGCCATTTGTGTTTCTTAAGTGAAATTTCTGATTATATCTATAGCTAAAATTTTATTGATTTATAGGAATCATTTAGTATTTATTCTGGATATATGCTATGCTAGTTTTATGTATTATAAAGTCCTTCTGGTTTGTTGATGGACTTTCACATTTATAAGTATATTCTGATGAACATACATTCCACCTGAAATTTTTTTTTTGTATGTTTTGTTAGATAAGCAACCCATTGTTACAGGACCACATTACCTGAATGTTAGGCAAACATTTGTGTTGTTTAAGTCTTTACAACTGCACTCATTTCACATGCCTGCAAGATTTTGCTCAAAATCCTTCAAGCTAGGCTTCAGGAATACATGAACCAAGAATTTCCAGATGTACAAGCTGGATTTAGAAAAGATATGGGAACCAGAAATCAGATGGCCAGCATGGATCTAAACAAACCAAGGGGATTCCAAAAAAAAAATCTACTTCTGCTTCATTGACTATGCTAAAACTTTTGACTATGTGGATTACGAAAAACCATGTAATATTCTTAAAGAGATGGGAATACCAGACCACCATACTCACCTCCTGAAAAATCTGTATGCAGGTCAAGAAGCAACAGTTAGAAATGGACATGGAACAATAGACTGGTTCCAAATTTGGAAAGGAGTACATCAAGGCTGTATAGTGTCACCCTACTTATTCAACTTATATGCAGAGTACATCATGTGAAATGCCAGGCTGGATGAAGCACAAGCTGGAATCAAGATTTATGGGAGAAATATCAATAACCTCAGATATACAGATGATAGCACTTTAATGGCAGAAAGTGAAGGGAACTAAGGAACCTCTTAATGAAGGTGAAATAAGAGATTGAAAATGCTTGTCTAAAACTCAACATTCAAAAAAACAAAAATTATGGCATCTGGTCCCATCACTTCGTAGCAAATAAATGGGAAAAATGTGGAAACAGTGTCAGATTTCATTTTCTTGGCTCCAAAATCACTGCAGATGGTGACTGCAGCCATGAAATTAAGACAATTGCTCCTTGGAAGAATAGCTATGTCAAACCTAGAGAGCATATTAAAAAGCAGAGATAACCCATTGCCAACAAAAGTCTGTATAGTCAAAGCTATGGTTTTTCCAGTAGTCATATATGAATGTGAGAGCTGGACCATAAAGAAGGCCCAAAGGTCCAAAGAATTTAAGCACCAAAGAACTAACACTTTCAAACTGTGGTGCTGGAGAAGACCCTTGAGATTCTCTTGGACAGCAAGGAGATCAAATTAGTCAATTCTAAAGAAATTCAATCCTGAATATTCATTGGAAGGACTGATGCTGAAGCTAGAGCTCCAATCCTTTGGCCCCCTGATGCATAGAGCCGACTCATAGAAAAGACTCTGTTACTGGGGAAAATTGAGGGCAAGTGGAGAAGGGAGTCTCTTCATTACCAGAGCTCTTAAACTGATATATCTGACTAGACTTTATCAGATTCAGACTCTGATTAAAAAAAAAAAAAGATGCAAAGATGGGAGTTCAGTGATCTGGACTATAATCTTGATTATATGTTATTTCAGTTTGTGTTCTTGAAGAAGTAAGGAAAACAATGTGAGTCTCTTTAATATTTTCTGTAGCAATGTCAAGACAAAAGTATATCTTTGTCCCCACCTATTAGTTTAATCACTTATCCAAGGAGCATTGTTGATTAGTTATGATAATCTGCCACATTGATTTTTCACTATATTTGAGTCATTATACTGAAGTGATCTTTATAGTCTTGATGTTAATTTCCAAGTAGATAAATTATAAAATAATGTCCTTCTACTATAGTTCTTGTCACTCTGGTGTCTGTTACTCATATTAGAATGTTTTGCATAGATGAAATATACTAAGACTCCAGAATAATTCTTTACAACTTCAATGGGTCTGCCTTTTATCAATAAGGTATTTATTCTACTCATTGATAATTAATTATCAAGATGCAAACAGTTTTTATTTTGCTGTTCTTTCACTCCTTAACAGAGGAGAGTCATGGTAACCAAAGCTGTTCATAGTCTTAATCCATAATCATACACTTGTCCATATAATCAGTCTACATTTTATGAGTTTACAGTGTCTCTGTAAGACATCAAATCTAAAAATTTTAAAGGCATTTCAGGGAAAAAAAGGGGGCATAAGCAACTTCTTTAGTGATAAAACATTTTTAAAATCATTTTTCTAAAGACATAGCATAATGATAATTTATGAATTGCAATCTACCTATTTTCTTTATTTGATACAATTATTAATATCTAAAGTTAGCCAGCATATTACTATTAAGCAAAGCACTGGAAAAGTTAAATAACAGAAAGTAATAGAAGCCTTATCACATATGAAAAACAAAATGATCAATTGCTATAAATATGTACAAAATAGAAAAGAAAAGGAAAGGCTGCATTTGCAATTTAAAGCTATCGGGCAGGCGTATAACGTCACATGTCTGCAGAAGCCTATTTATAAATGCACATTTTAATACCAACTTGTTGGCCCTATTCATTAAGGGGAAAAGTGCTGATTAGAAACAATTTTCATTTTTTCAGTACACCCCAAGAGTTAGTTCTTTCCGAAAAATAAATAATTAAATCTAATTAGATAGTTTAGGCTCATTTTTAATGAATTCATACATTTTTATGAATTCATAAATATTTTTTCACAGAGATTGTTTCTTAAATAAAATATATATAAATACATATGTAAATATATAATATATAAATTATATTATATATATATACACACACATATGTGTGTTTTGTGAGGGTGACCACAGAATAATTTTGTTTAAGGAAAAAATATAAAAAGAACAATGAATATTAAAAAATTATATTACATTCTTCAATATTTTAAAAGTAAACAATGTAAGATTTAAAAAGAACTATAGCATTCAACACAGCATTAAAAGTTAATAAAAGTGCTTCTTATACATTTTCTATGTTTTTCTTTAGGAAGAGACACTTCTTCTCTTATGCTTCCTTTTCAAAGAAAACATTAGAATCCTTGTTCAAGTCAGGTCTATATAGTATGTGTTTAATTCTCTAATCGGAGCTTTTAAAGTAAGAGTGGTATGTAATTTGATTTATGTTTTAGAAAGACACATATATAGCAATGCCAAAGACAATGGAAGGTATCAATATTCATGAGTCAACCATAGGAGGCAGGGAAATTAGTAACCCAGCATTGCAAACCAAAAAAGGATGATGAGCCTGCAAGCAAGAAATGTAACTGTGGGAATGAAAACTAGAAGATAGCTCCCAAAGATATTCAGGGGATGGAATTAGCATGATGTGCTGACTGACTGAATGTGAGAGATGAGATAAATGGATGAGTTGAGCATCATAATGAGCTTTCCTAGCTTGGGTGACTCATGGAATAGTGATTTTATTAACTAAAAGGTAATAAAGAGGAAAGAACAGCTTTGGGGAAGAAGATAACCTGGAATGTGTTGAAACTCAAGTCTTTGGGGGGACATGAATTTCATATATTCCACATGAAATATATCTACAAAGTCATTCTAGAATACATGTCAATATCTCATGATAAGGGTGTATTATAAATAACAGTTTGGAAATCATTGAAATAAAGTATCACTCATCACTCTTATGAACCTATTAAGTTAGCCCACTAAAATGTCAAATGAGCAGAGAAATGAGCCAACAACTGAATCTCATGAATACTGTTTCAGAGGTAGATAGTGAAAGGGAAAACAGGATAGAGAGCAAAAAAGGAGTGGCCAGAAACGAGAGACTCAAATTAAGAGACTAGATACTGTATCACTGAGTTTACAAAGGGAAGGAATGGGCTACACTATCATTTGCTGCATACATATAGAGAAGACTTAGAATTACAAGCTCATTATTGACTTTTAGAATAGTTATCAAAGGAGTGTTTGAGGATGATACCAACTTGAAATGGATAGGAGAGCAAACTAGAGGATGAAGAACTGGTAATCGTATGAAAATATCCTCAGTTGTTAACTTGTACATCAGTTCTGGCTTCCCCAGTGGCACAGTGGTAAAGACTCTGCCTGCCAGTGCAGGAGATGCAAGAGACACGTGTTCAATCCCTGGGTCAGGAAGATCCCTTGCAGTAGGAAATGGCAACCCACTGCAACATTCTTGCCTGAAAAATTCTATTGACAGAGGAGGCTGGTGGGCTACGTATAGTCTATGGGGTTGCAAAGAGTAGTGCTATCATAAAACTCTGTTAAACTTCAACTTGAATTAGCGCCAGGTTGGTACTGCTGTTAGGCGTTTTTTTTTTTTTTTTTTTTTTTTTAACTATGAGAACTAAGATCATGGCATCTGGTCCCATTACTTCATGGCAAAAAATGGGGAAACAGTGGCTGACTTTATTTTGGGTGGCTCCAAAATCACTGCAGATGATGATTGCAGTCATGAAATTAAAAGATACTTATTCCTTGGAAGGAAAGTTATGACCAACCTAGACAGCATATTAAAAAGCAGAGAGACATTACTTTGCCAACAAAGATCCATCTAGTCAAGGCTATGGTTTTTCCAGTAGTCATGTATGTATGTGAGAGTTGGACTTTAAAGAAAGCTGAGTGATGAAGAATTGATGCTTTTGAACTGTGGTGTTGGAGAAGACTTTTGAGAGTCCCTTGGACTGCAAGGAGATCCAACCAGTCCATCTTAAAGGAAATCAGTCCTGGGTGTTCATTGGAAGGATTGATGTTGAAGCTGAAGCTCCAATATTTGGCCACCTGATGCGAAGAATTGACTCATTTGGAAAGACCCTGATGCTGGGAAAGATTGAGGGCAGGAGCAGAAGGGGACAACAAAGGATGCGATGGTTGGATGTCATCACTGATTCAATGGATATGAGTTTGGGTAAACTCCAGGAGTTGGTGATGGACAGGGAGGCCTGGTGTGCTGCAGTCCATGGGGTTGCAAAGAGTCAGACATGACTGAGTGACTGAACTGAACTGAACTGAACTGATGAGTCCCCTACTTAACTAATACTTAAAAGAGATTAGGCCCCAGGCTCAAATATATTTAAAACTGAAATTATAATTATCACTCTCACTCTTCCTGTATATTTATAAATTTTCAGCCCCTGTAAGTCCTCCCTTCTCTCTGAATGATTTGGTTTATATGCAGCTATGAAGGCTATTTGACTCCTCAAAGAAAGATATTTAGTTGAATCAGGTTTGAATGTAATATCTGAGACAAAATTTAAAAGTACATTAGAACACATGAGGAATACCATCGTTTCAGAAGATAGTGCTTTTAATTGTTAGATGCCTTACCTTAGGACTAGTGAATAGACAATGAATAGAATTTATGACACTCTAGTAAAATCCTTAGACAAATCTGGTATACACACCTTTGAGCCCTTTGAGATCATAATACATGTATTAATTAAAATTTTGTTGCTATTAAACATAGGTTAAATTACTCTAAAAGCAACTACAATCTGCCTAAGGACACAACCTTATATGTCAGTATAATAGCATATTCTATAATAGAGTATTTGCTTAAACGTGAATTCTATCCTAGTGATAAGTATATTTGGCTCAGATGGTAAAAAACCTGCCTTCAATGCAGAGACCTGGGATTGATCCCTGGGTCAGGAAGATCCACTGGATTGGGGAATGGCTACCCAGTCCAGTACTGATGCCTGGAGAATTCCATGGACAGAGAAGCCTAGTGGGCTAAAGTCCATGGGGTCTCAAAGAGTTAAACATGACTGAGCGACAAACACTTTCACTTTCTTTCAAACATTTATTACTTAAGATCTTGGTGGAGGTCTACTCTAAAACATTGTAATTTTTACTTTGCATGCTTAAATCACTGCAGTTGAGTCCAACTCTTTGCTACCCTATGGACCATAGCCCTCCAGGCTTCTCTATCCATGGGTTCTCTGGGAAAGAATGCTAGAGTGGGTTGCCATGTCATCCTCCAGAGGATCTTCCCAATCCAAGGATCAAACCCTCATCTCTTAGGTCTCCTGCACTGGCAAGTGGGTTCTTACCACTAAGCGCCACCTGGAGAGCCCTTCTACTTAATATCTTTTACTTAATTTGCAATTTTCCAATTTCCACCATGGATACACTATCATCCCACACATGGTCAGTGTGATTTAGAAATAGCAATGCCTATTGTTATTATTTGCAGCAGGAAATAGCACATTCAAATTTGGATATATACAGGGCTTAAAAGAAATATATACATAGTTTTTGGAAAAGACAGAAAAAGACACAAGAGAAAGTAAAATATGAAAAAGCTAGCAAGATTCCCATAACACTCTTTTTGGGTGGAATAAGAATTTGTTAGTAGGAAATTTAAATGCAAAAGTAGAAAGTCAAAAGATACTGGAATAACAGGCAAGTTTGGCCTTGGAGTACAAAATGAAGCAGGGCAGAGGCTAACAGAATTTTGCCAAAAGAATGCACTGGTCATAGCGAACCCCTCTTCCAACAACACAAGAGATGACTCTACACATGGACATCACCAGATCAATACCAAAATCAGATTGATTGTATTCTTTGCAGCCAAAGATGGAGAAGCTCTATACAGTCAGCAAAAAAAAAAAAAAAAAGACCAGGAGCTGACTGTGGCTCAGATCATAAACTTCTTATTGCAAAATTCAGACTTAAATTGAAAGTAGGGAAAACTACTAGACCATTCAGGTATGACCTAAATCAAATCCCTTAGTATTATTCAGTGCAAATGACAAATATATTCAAGGGATTAGATCTGATAGACAGAGTGCCTGAAGAACTATGGATGGAGGTTCATGACATTGTACAGGAGGCAGTGATGGAAACCATCCCCAATAAGAAAAAATGAAAAAAGGCAAAATGGTTGTCTGAAGAGGCCTTACAAATAACAAAGAAAAGAACAGAAGCCAAAAAAAAAAAAAGGCTGCAAAGAATGTAATCAATCTGATTTTGGTATTGACCTGGTGATGTCCATGTGTAGATTTATCTCTTGTGTTGTTGGAAGAGGGGTTTGCTATGACCAGTGCATTCTTTTGGCAAAACACTGTTAGGAAAAGGAATGATACATCCATCTAAATGCTGAGTTCCAAAGAATAGCGAGCAGAGATAAGAAAGCATTCCTCAGTGATCAGTGCAAAGAAGTAGAGGAAAATAATAGAAAGGGAGAGACCAGAGATCTCTTCAAGAAAATTAGAGATACCAAGGGAACATTTCATGCAAAGATAGGCTCGATAAAGAGATCTGAATGAGCCAGATAACCGTGATGGTGTGATCACTCACCTAGAGCCAGACATCTTGGAGTGTGACTTGAAAAGGTCAGTTTTCATACCAATCCCAAAGAAAGGAAATGCCAAAGAATGTTCAGACTACTTCACAATTGCACTCATCTCACACACTAGCAAAGTAATGCTCAACATTCTTCAAACCAGGCTTCAACAGTACATGAACTGAGAACTGCCAGATGTTCAAGCTGGATTTAGAAAAGGCAGAGAAACCAGAGATCAAATTGCCAACACCAATTGGATGGGAATACCAGACCACCTTATCTTTCTCCTGAGAAACCTGCATGCAGGACAAGAAGCAACAATTAGAACCGGACATGGAACAACCTACTGGTTCTAAATTGGGAAAGGAGTACTTCCAGGATGTATATTGTCACCTTACTTATTTAACTTATATGCAGAGTACATCATGTGAAATGCTAGGCTGGATAAAGCACAAGCTGGAGTCAAGACTGCTGGGAGAAATATCAATACCCTCAGATATTCAGATGACACCACCCTTATAGCAGAAAGTGAAGAGGAACTAAAGAGCCTCTTGATGAAAGTGAAAGAGGAGAGTGAAAAAGCTGGCTTAAAACTCAATTTCAAAATCTAAGAGAGACTATTGCATCTGGTCCCATCACTTCATGCCAAGTAGATGGGGAAACAATGGAATCAGTGACAAACCTTATTTTCTCGGGCTCCAAAATCACTGCAGATGGTGACTACAGCCATGAAATTAAAAGACTCTTGCTCCTTGGAACAAAAGCTATGATAAACCTAGACAGCATATTAAAATACACAGGCGTTACTTTGCCAACAAAGGTCTGAATGGTCAAAGCTATAGTTTTTCCAATAGTGAAATGGATGTGAAAGTTGGACCATAAAGAAGGCTGAATACCAAAGAGCAGATGTTCTGGGGCTGTGTAGTTGAAGAATACTCTTGAGAGACCCTTGGACTGCAGGGAGATCAAACCAGTCAAATCATAAAGGAAATAAATGCTGAATATTCCTTAGATGGACTGATGCTGAAGCTGAAGCTCCAATACTCTGACCACCTGATGTGAAGAGTGGACTCATTGGAAAAGACCCTGATACTCGGAAAGACTGAAGGCAGAAGGAGAAGGGAATAGCAGATGGAATTGGATGGCATCACTGAATCAATGGACATGAGTTTGAGCAAGCTTCAGGAGATGGTGAAGGACAGGGTAGCCTGGCATGTTGCAGTCCATGGAGCCCCAAAGAGTTAGACATGACCAAGCGATGGAACAACAAGAAGAGTAGGAAATTGAACATATATATATATATATATGAGGTATGCAATTTGTAGAAGCTGAAACCTTTCTGTGGAAGGTCATAGTTTGTAGCATAACCAAAGGAAGCGAATAGAGAATACATTTCTAATTCCATTCCCTCCTTGCCTCTCTTCTATCCACTACAGTAATCCCCAGCTACGGAGCCCAGGAGGGAAGGGAGTCTGTAGGTGTAGTCAGTACAAGTTAGCCTCTAAGGACATAGAGCTGGTGAGGGAGGCATGAAGAATAGACCTGAATGGAGTGAAAAAATATATCTAATGAACAAAAGAGTGTTTAGCATAATTTGTCCTTAAGGAAATGAAATTTGAAGCAAAATAACATTCTATGACTTATTAGACTATTTAAAAAACAGAATCACAGGATAAAAAACTGATATGGCCAGAGATTGGTAAAGATATAGAGCAATCCAAACTGTAATATATTGCTCTCCAGGCTGTAAATTGATATAACTTTGACATATCTTGCCAAAACTAAGTACAATCTATGACCAGACTATTCCATTTCTGAACATCTAGAAGTGTATTATTTTGTGTACCAAAAGACTGTACAAAGATATTAATAACCACACTATAATAGTCAAAAGCAGAAATAATCCAAAAGCCCACCAATAGTGGAATAAATGTATAAATTATGGTATATTCATATGATCCATACAGTATAGCAATGAAATAAAACATTCAACAACATGGATGGAATTCACGAATAGTGATTACTGAAAGAAGCCAAACACTAAAAAAAAAAAAGGAAATTATCTTCATTTACATAATATTCAAAAAGAGGTAAATTAATATGAAAGTGTTATGGCTCAGTTGTGTCCAACTCTTAGTGACCTCATGGACTATATGTTTCTGCTATGTCTTCTCTGTCCATGGATTGTCCAGTCAAGAATACTGGAGTGGGTTTCCATTCTCTTCAGGGGATCTTCCCGATCCGGGGATGGAACCCAGGTATCTGTCATTGCAGGCAGATATTTTACCATCTGAGCTGCCAACCTGGCATGATAGAAATCAGAGTCATGGTTACTGTGAAATTATTGTGAAGAGCTAAAAGAAAGGCTTCTGGAGAGGTGGTAATATTTCATATCTTATGATATGCACATAGAATATATTTGCAAATACTCATCAGACTGAATAAGTATCATGTGTTTCCTTTAGTATACGCATCTTATAATTAAATTTTTGAAAAATGATTTTTTTAGCATTTATTCATTAATTTATTTATTTTAATTGGAGGCTAATTACTTTACAGTATTGTGGTGTTTTTTTGCCATATATTCACATGAATCAGCCATGGGTATAAATGTGTTCCCCATCCTGAATCCCCCTCCCACATCCTTCCCCATCTCATCCCTCTGGGTCATCCCAGTGCACCAGCCCTGAGCACCCTGCCTCATGCATCCAACCTGGACGGGCAATTTATTTCACATATAATAATATACATGTTTCAATGCTATTCTCTCAAATCATCCCACCCTTGCCTTCTCCCACACAGTCCAAAAGTTTGTTCTTTACATCTGTGTCTCTTTTGCTGTCTTGCATATAGGGTCATCATTACCATCTTTCTAAATTCCTATATATGTGTTCATATACTGTATTGGTGTTTTTCTTTCTGACTTCGTTCTGTATAACAGGCTCCAGTTTCATCCACAACAGGCTCCAGTTTCATCCACCTCATTAGAACTGATTCAAATGCATTTTTTTTAATAACTGAGTAATATTCCAGTGTGCATATGTACCACAGCTTTCTCATCCATTCTTCTGCCGATGGACATCTAGGCTGCTTCCATGTTCTGGCTATTGTAAACAGTGCTGCAATGAACATTGGGGTACATGTGTCTCTCTCAATTCTGGTTTCCTCAGTGTGTATGCCCAGCAGTGGGATTGCTGGGTCATATGGCAGTTCTATTTCCAGTTTTTTAAGGAATCTCCACACTGTTCTACATAGTGGCTGTGCTAGTTTGCATTCCCACCAACAGTGTAAGAGGGTTCTTTTTGAAAGATGATTTTCTTTAAAGAAAAGAAAGGAAACTATATCTGAAAGAGCAAATGAATATATCTTACACACTAGGGGGTAAGATACTTTCCCAGACTTTAGCTTTATCCAGTAATTTTTGGAGAGGGATCTACCCAATACGGTAAGAACTTTCTGATCTGGGCATGAGAGGTCATCATGTGGTAAATAAAATGTAATAGTTTTATATCCTTAGAATCTGGAATATTGCATTGAGCTGTAGTTACATCACAAATCACCTGTGTGTTGACCTCTTCTTGACTTGTTTTGATCAACTGTAAACTGATGGATTGAAAGAAATGATTATTAATATTTCCCTTTGGCCAAATCTGTGACTTCTTGACCAATTAGACATGTGGGTAGATGAATCAGTAATATGAAAAAGACAAAGTCTTGGGCAGATGTACTCAAGTATGTCTCTGTATATGTACTCAAGACATCAACATGAAATTGTGATCAATAAAAATCTAGCAGTTGCGGTTAAAAAAGAGCACATAGAACATAGGCCAAAATGAAGTTCTAACTCCACCAATGTTATAAGAGTCAGAAGAAGCTGACACATGAGTGTGTATGACTCAAAGTAGCATATATCCTTATACTACATTTTTGTAGTTGCTGGTCTAAATTTATCCCATCTATAAGACTGGTCTTATCCCTAAAGGAAAGTAATCAACAGTTAAACTGAAGTACTTGCCTGCTTAGCAGAGCCCATATTTTAAAATACAAGTAAGATTTTCCTTTAAGAGAAAGTATACTTTTATGATAGGGGATAAATACTTTTTTTTTTTTAAAACACTGCATCTGACTGCAATTAAGCCTCTGTTAGTCTTTTTGTTTATTTTTAAGTTCACATTTACTTAACAGCCATTAAAATCTCAGCGCTTGCATTTGCCTGTAGTGAGATTCTTCTGTGTGCTTCAGGGTGGTTCACAGCAGGCAGTCAAGTCTAATAATAATGGCAAGTTAATATTAGAAGAGTCTCCAAGTCAGCAGAGAAATTGAGATATTAAATGGTATTTAAATGCTAATCTTTATTTTAAATATATGATTTAAAAATTATTTTAGTTGTATGAACAGGCAAATTTTAATTGATTGTATATTCTTTAAAGATGTTTCATTTTTTTCTTTTGAATTAGTTGGAATAAACTCATCCACAGCTTAACAGTATATGAATACAGCCAAATTGAATGCAAAATAGAATGCAGAATGTGAGAACCCAGTCTCTAATAGATCTGTGTCCAGATGCTAGTTAAATAATAAAATGACATAATTTTTTGAAAAAAAGTTTATTTTCAAATTATCTCCACAGTACTCTAAATCACAATGTTCCTGAAAAATTGAAATCAAGAAAAGCTAAACAGAATTTTTTAATACTGTAAAAAAAATAGAGAGTGTATATTCCTTGTTTTATATATTTGGCAACAGGAGCGTTTCAAACAGGATATTTTAAATGAAAATCCAGCAAATAAATCGAGATGATGCTTTTAGAGTATACCAATAATACTGCCCGTTATCTCTGGCCAGACACTGATCAAGTTGAGAAATAAGACAAAAGTATTTGGCTTATGGGGATCTGATAGGGTTGCTACTAAAGAATACACCTGCTCCCCAAAACAGAGGAACAGAATTAGACAAGCTTACCACACAACTGGAGAAGGCAATGGCACCCCACTCCAGTACTCTTGCCTGGAGAGTCCCATGGACAGAGGAGCCTGGTGGGCTGCAGTCCATGGGGTGGCACAGAGTCGGACACGACTGAGGCGACTTAGCAGTAGCAGCACCACACAACAGCCCTGGGGCCAAATAGGTCTATTCCCAGCAGGAGCAAATAGAACTCAGACTTTTGCCTGCAGTTTTTTAAGAGGGAGAGAGAGAAAGAGGATTATGAGCGTAGACATTTCAAGCTGAAAGATAAGTTAGGAGTAGGGAATAAATGCCATGCTATCTTTTTAAAAATTGTCATTTTTTAAAATTGTTTAGCAATTACAAAATATGGAAGAAGCATTTTACAAAAAAGAAATGTGAAACCTGGGCCCCGATAGGAAAAAAAAAAAAAGCAGAAGCAAAGGATCCCTGTTTCTCCACTTAAGAGAAAAATCATCAGCATTTGGATGAAAAGCATAGAATCCAAAGGGAGCTGAGCGGATACCACAGACTTTTAACGAGGAAAGACTTGGAATACAATGTAGTATCTATAGTTTATTTGATATAATCCTAATTAATACATAAAATATTATATTTGATGTGTAGATTTTTCTACTAGGAAGATTTTTGTTATTACTATATTGTTATTTTCTTCTTAAAAATTGAAATATTTCTCCATGAGTGCCTTTGCTGCTGCTGCTGCTGCTAAATTGCTTCAGTCGTGTCCAACTCTGTGTGACCCCACAGACGGCAGCCCACCAGGCTCTGCCATCCCTGGGATTCTCCAAGCAAGAACACTGGAGTGGGTTGCCATTTCCTTCTCCAATGCATGAAAGTGAAAAGTGAAAGTGAAGTCGCTCTGTCCTGTCCGACTCCCAGCGACCCCAAGGACTGCAGCCAACCAGGCTCCTCCGTCCATGGGATTTTCCAGGCAAGAGTACTGGAGTGGGGTGCCAGTGCCTTTACTGAAAGTATTTTGCAAAGAGTCATTTGATTATTTTAGTTAATATCTACTGCTGGAGTAGGTGAAACAACACATGTAGCATCTTGAATGGAAAGGATTAAAACACCTTAAAAAAAAATCAGGGAGAGCTTTGAAACAACAATTTAATAATTTGATTATTTCCAGTGTCTCCTCTAATACAGATAATTAATGCCATATCCACATTTTTAAATAGCGAATGAGTTGTTAGCATCTTAGAATTTGTAGTACATTCTTGTCTTTTAAATTTTTCCTACTCAGTTGAAACCAAAATAGTTTTTTCCTTTGTCTGGAATGGAGAAGATTAAAGTTTTAGTGAGTATTGACTGTTATCTCTTATGGAAAAGTTGAATATTGGTATGTTGCTATAAATAATATCAGCGGTTTGTAGAAAGTGTATTTAAAATAAAGAGGTGAGAAGTTAAAATTGTGCTATTTATCCATTGCATTTGCTATAGATTGAAAGGGATTTGTAAATCAGAAGGAGTGAAATGAAAGCAAGAAAAGGTCAAAGAAAGTTACTGAGATCGAATGCAGAATAGGTAAATGTGCCCCACGGGAAAAACACAACAGGAAAGGCATAAAGATAACGGCACACATCTCAGTCTAGATGTATAGGATTCAGTGCCAAATTCAGTTTTTAAGCTGTGTGTTAAGTAATTTGCATAGAGAATTTTCCACTGTGAATATGTATTTAAGTGCCTTTATTTTAGATTAAATGTTTTGTTTCATTGATTGTTGAGCCTAACAATGGTAGTATCTAAATGGTGTTTGCCTGGCAAAATGCTCATATTACAAGTGAATGAGGGTCTGCCAAAGCTATCATGCCTACATCACTGAAGACGGTTTTCTTTAAAGATAGCTTAAGAGTGACAGAATGAAGAAAGTCAGTTCAACGAAAGAAATAATGTATTATGTCACAATTGGGTTTCAGCAAGGATACTAGAAAGAATGGAAGAAGAGAAACCTTTCAGTTATGGAGTTCATAATTTTCTACTTGTCCTATTTAAAGTGAGTGCAGTCCTTCAAATAAGAGCTATTATGTGATATGTTATTTTAATGTTATGTTTCCCCACCTTATGTCTATTTGCTCTTCCCAGATATATTTATATCATACAAAGGTAGAGATGAATGTTATAATTATCATTACCAAGTAGCTTATTTATTAATTCATGCAAAGCCCTTTTACTGCTTAAAATCTCTAATATTTCTCCCTGTATTTCTCTGCTACTAAGGACTCAATGTTTTTCCTCATCTATTCATGCAAATTCCATTCATGTTAAATTGAAGTGCTAAAAAGTGCTTTTCTGGACCATGCTGCTGCTGCTGCTAAGTCACTTCAGTCGTGTCCGACTCTGTGTGACCCCATAGACGGCAGCCACCAGGCTCCCCCGTCCCTGGGATTCTCCAGGCAAGAACACTGGAGTGGGTTGCCATTTCCTTCTCCAATGTATGAAAGTGAAAAGTGAAAGTCAAGTCGCTCAGTCGTGTCTGACTCTTCGCTACCCCATGGACCGCAGCCTACCAGGCTCCTTCATCCATGGGATTTTCCCCATGGAGTGGGGTGTCATTGCCTTTTCCATGCAATGAACATAATTTGCCAAATTTATTTATGGTATATAAATCTTTCCAGTATATTTTATGCTTTTCTAAGCATTTGATAATAATAAATCATAAATGTCTCCAAAGTGATGCTTTCAACTAGTGTTGATAAAAGTAAAAATTTATAAACTTATACACATATAGTGCTTTATATTTTCAAAGTTGTATTCTTTTCAAACTTCATTTAGCCTTTTCTTACCACACAATGATACAGATGAACAAATGAGTGAAGTTATGTCCATTTGAAGACAAGAAAACTGAGTACCTCGACAAGTGAAACATTTAAGACAGTGGTGAATTAACACCAAAGTACCTGTCTGTTGCAACCGTTGTAAAAAATATATATAATTAAATATCGAGTCCTCTCCCAACCCAGAAATCCTTTCTATAATGGTAATGTGGTAAATGGTAAATTCCAGTAATGTTTTTATCAGAATAAACATTAAACCAGAATGCAATGGGCATTACAGGGAATTCATGAAGAATTTGCAAACGCAGAAAGAAACCTTACTCCCTTGTATATCCAAGCAGATACACACCATCATATACATGTTTTCAAGATAAATAATAACTACTCCTCAAGTAAGAGGATTGAACAACACTATTTGTCACATATAGTTCATTCTAGGGTCTTCTCAGGTTGTGCAGAGGTAAAGAATCCGTTTGCCAATGCAGGGGACACAAGAGATGCAGTTTCCCTCCCTAGGTGGGGGAAGATCCCCTGGAGGAGGACATGGCAACCCACTCCGGTGTTCTCACCTGGGAAATCTCATGGACAGAGGAGACTGGTGGGCTACAGTCCATGGGGTCGCAAAGAGTCGGACATGATTGAGCACAGCACAGCACAGCACAGAGCAGTTCATCTAAATTTACCTGGTAATTAGGATGACCATATGTGTTAGCTCATTGGTTTTATCCTGAGGAAAAATAAACTTCTCATCTCTTTATGACAGGAAGTAGTTTTGTAACTTGCAACAAGGTGCTTAAGTAGCCTAAAGTAGGCTGCTACTCTCCTATAGAAACTGGGAGAACTGGCTGCTATCCCCCTACATTTCAAACAACTCTCCTGTTGTTGAAAAATTCATTCTTAGAACATAAATGTGACAAAAGGTCTGTCTAGTCTTCAAAAGGATTTACATACATTTCAAAGACAGGAGAAAATACTTATAATTAGAAGTATTCTAAGGTAAATGTTCTAAAAGAAAAAGGAGAGGGAGGAAAATCTCTTCCCTAATTTTCAATAGGAAGAGAGAATTAAGCCTCTCAGTTTTACTTTGTATTTGTTTTTACACACTGAGCAAACTTCCAACTAAGGAGTTGGTTGACCTAGGGTCCTAAACTACTGTTTTTTGACCTCCCCTTGTTGTCATCTGTCAGTGACTGAGACCAAACAAAGATTCTAAAGCAGATCCATTCTGTCAAGAAGAAAGAGCCCTTTGTTGGCTAGCTTTAGATTTACCTTTCTTAAACAGCATAACTGACTAGGATGGTTCCACCCAATCTTTCCCTCTCTTCATTGAGAGAAGACTTGCATTACTATCTAAAGACTTTTTCAGGCTTACCTAACTCCCTTTCTATCACTTTCCAGACATTTACTTAAATAAAATCCTTTCATGTTTAATGTCATTGTTGACAAAAAGACTAATCAATTGTTGTTCAAAAAAAGAAACAGAATTTTGAGCCAAACAAGGAGACTGTCTTTCACAAAGCTCTAAGGACTGTTCTGCCCATTAGAGGTCAAAGCACGGTCATATACTTTTTTTGAGACAAAGGGTTATATGTCAATTGACAGTGTACACAATGTACATCAATGCATACAGAGTGAGTAGTGGGTCATCATGATCCCTTACAAGAGTTAAGAAAGCAGGTTATCTCCTAAGGAGATCTGGTTAATGCAGATGTACAATACATATTAAAGGGAAAGGAGGAGGTACAAATGGGCTGTTTTAATTTTTCTTGTCTTGCCATAAAATACAAATATTATGGTGTCTCCATTTGGTATTTGTTTCTTGGAAGACCTAGTTTAAGACACTATGGGCATACTGAATAGCACAATCACTGTGGAGTGGCATTGTTGAAATTTACTAATGTACTTACTCTGATCTGGAAATTCTAGCTCTGAAAATTTATCCTCTGGATGTACCTGCAAGAATCCAAACAGATATATGTGCAAAAGTTATAAATCACCGTATCATTGTTAACAGCACAAGATCAGAAACAACACAAGGGAATGATTTCAGTGAAATATTGCACATTCATAAAATGGAATGCCATGTACCTATACAAAAGATCAAGGCAGTTGTCAATGTGCCAATATAGAAAGATCTTCAGAACATATTTCTAAGAAATGAAAGTAAACAATAAGTGTTTATAGCATATATAGCCACTATGTAATTAAAAGGGGAGAAAGGTAATACAAATATTTTTTCATACCTGCTTATATTTGCATAATGAAACACTAAAAGACTCCCTAATATATTAGAAGTATTACTTTAGGAAGTAAAAAATATATTAAAAAAAAAAAAAGTGCTTCCCTGGTGGCTCAGACAGTAAAGCATCTGCCTGCAATGTGGGAGACCCAGGTTCGATCCCTAGGTTGGGAAGATCCCCTGGAGAAGGAAATGGCAACCCACTCCAGTCCTCTTGCCTGGAAAATCCCATGGACAAAGGAGCCTGGTAGGCTATAGCCCATGGGGTCACAAAGAGTCAGACATGACTGAGCGACTTCAGTATTTTAGGAAGTAGAAGGGGAGAAATTTGGTAGAAAAAATAAGTACAATCAAGTTTTCTCAATGTATATAGTTTACTTAAATTTGATCCAAGTGAATATATTGCCAAATATATATTAAAATTTTATTTAATAAAAATAAAATGAATCTTCTTGGAACCATGTGGCTACTTAAGCCTATAGTAGGAGAAATAATGAATACTTTTTGTTACTTTTAAAACGTTGTCTCTTGTCTTTATCCCACCCTTGTTCACTGACATTGTGATGATATACATCTGTTGATTTAATAAACATTTGTCAAGCATCTACCACTTATGAGACACTATAATAGACCCAGGATAGGTGAATAGGACAGATAGGATTCCTATTCTCATGGAGCTTATAACCTAGTTTCTAAAAAGAGAGGGAAAAAATAGCAATTTCCAAGTGAGGTTAATTCACTGAAAGATATTTTGGGGAAAATTAAGTCTACAAGTGGGATTTCATTCAACTCTGGGGTTTAGTTAGGAAAAGAATCAGTTTTTATAGCAGTGATATTTTAAATGATTGCTCGATTATTGGTTATTTGAAAATTCTAAGCATGGGTAATATATTAAAATGTATATAAATTACTGAGAATATCTGTATTAGGAAAGTTTACATGGAAAGGAGCAGTATGTCTTTGAAATCTACTTTAATCAGATTCCAACTAAGCATGAGCCAAATTTTGTATTTCTTTAGCTAAAGTCTAAAGAAACTGGCACTTCTTTTTTATATATAATAAAAAATGCATTTTCATAATTTATATAAATTAATTTTCAGGTAAATATGTGAATTCTCATAGCTATATATCATTTTATTAACCAGTGAAATTAAATCAATATTTTGTATCACTTAAATGTGTAGTTATTTTACATGCATTATATAATAATTTACATTTACAATCTTAAACATTGATTGCTATAGATTTTCATTTTAGACCATTTTAAAAATTATATTTTCACTTGAAAACAGCCAATTTTAAAAGTAATTTTGTTATTTAAAACATATCTACACTAAAAAGAAGTATAGGGGGAGAACAAGATGGCAGAGGAGTAGGTGGATATGTAGCACATCTCTCTCCACAAATACATAAGGATTACACCTTCAGATACAGAAGTACATGCAGCACACCAGCTGAGAGTGGACAGGAGTACCTGACCAGTGGGAAAGAATATATAGACCTGTCGGGGAGTTTGTAATTTCCTCGGTTCTGTCTCGTTCAACAAAAATTTAAAGCAACAGACAGACCAACATTACAGTCCTTGGACAGACCAGTGTTACAGCTCCATGTTATAGTGCAGTTTTATTTAGAAAAGAAAGGAAAATACATCCTCAGGACATGAGGGAATGCCTACCCAAATGCTAAGAGAAGAGAGGCCCCCAGCCCAATTTTAGCTACTCTTTTTATATGTTTTTATTTTTCTCCTCCTCCTGGGCCAGCACTGTTAACTGGGCTAGCCAGGAGTGCTGTTTGTTTTACCTGAGGTCCTCACTCTGGTCCCCGGACCTTTCTTAATTCTATCTTTGCAGGCTTTTCCCTTCCTTGTCTTTTAGCCACTGCCATTCTGGACTCATTTTTCCTATTCTAACTACTTTACAGACCCATGCAAAACTCAGTAGGATGAAGGAATGAGGGGGAAAACAGGAGTGTTAGCAGGACTGGACCTGCCCTTGGTGGGTGGAGGACTTGAACCAAGGTTCCCATCCCCACATCAGGGCAATTGTCTGGGTCAGAGAAGAAACATTTAATGCTGAGAGTAAAACAACTGATCTGTGGCATCCTAAATGGAATGAGAATCAGACAGTCCTTGCCACAGCCATACATACCCCAGGCAGGGGTGCAGATTCCCTGGAAGTTGCAGCAGCTATGAGGTGGAGTTTAGGGATTGTGGAAGGATCCCCAGGCAAGGGTTGCTGTTGACTGTGGAGAGATGGATCGAGGGGATGTGAGAGAGGAGACTGTGGTGGAAAATGCCTGTGGAGGAAAGCCGGGCAGCCATGAAAGCAAGGCAATACTGCTGAGGATGAGATGGCTGAATGGCATCACTGACTCGATGGACGTGGTCCTGAGTGAACTCCGGGAGTTGGTGATGGACAGGAAGGCCTGGCGTGTTGTGATTGATAGCGTCGCAAAGAGTCGGGCACGACTGAGTGACTGAACTGAACTGAATGCCATAACATACCACTTGTGGAATCCTTCATTCCTGACCAGAGATCAAGCCCTGAGCCTTTTGTCATGGGAGCACTGACTCCAAAACCCTAGTCTATGAGAGAACTCACCCTAGAGGGTACCAAATAGTGAGAACTCACACAAAAGACACACAGGAATGCAAGACCCAGCATCACCCAACCACCAGTAGAACCCCATGCAGGACACCTTATCTAAACAACAAACCAATAATGTAAACCCAATCATCAGCAGACAGGATTAAGACCTCACTCAGCTTTGCCCATCATAGGAAAAAGAAGCAAACAAACGAAAACAGCACAAATCTCACCCTATTCAAAGCTTACACAAACCACTGGACCAACCATCAGTTCAGTTCAGTTCGTCGCTCAGTTGTATCCGACTCTTTGCGACCCCATGAATCGCCGCATGCCAGGCCTCCCTGTCCATCACCAACTCCTGGAGCTCACCCACTCTCACGTCCATCGACTCAGTGATGCCATTCAGCCATCTCATCCTCTCTTGCCCCCTTCTCCTCCTGCCCCCAATCCCTCCCAGCATCAGGGTCTTTTCCAATGAGTCAACTCTTTGCATGAGGTGGTGAAAGTACTGGAGTTTCAGCTTCAGCATCATTCCTTCCAAAGAAATCCCAGGGCTGATCTCCTTCAGAATGGACTGGCTGGATCTCCTTGCAGTCCAAGGGACTCTCAAGAGTCTTCTCCAACACCACAGTTCAAAAGCATCAATTCTTTGAAGCTCAGCTTTCTTCACAGTCCAACTCTCACATCCATACATGACCACTGGAAAAAACCATAGCTTGACTATACGGACCTTTGTTGGCAAAGTAATGTCTCTGCTTTTGAATATGCTATCTAGGTTAGTCATAACTTTGCTTCCAAGGAGTAAGCGTCTTTTAATTTCATGACTGCAATCACCATCTGCAGTGATTTTGGAGGTCAAAAAAACAAAGTCTGACACTATTTCCACTGTTTCCCATCTATTTGCCATGAAGTGATGAGACCAGATGCCATGATCTTCATTTTCTGAATGTTGAGTTTTAAGCCAACTTTTTCACTCTCTTCTTTCACTTTCATCAAGAGGCTTTTTAGTTCCTCTTCACTTTCTGCCATAGTGTGGTGTCATCTGCATATCTGAGGTTATTGATATTTCTTCTGGCAATCTCGATTACACCTTGTGCTTTATCCAGCCCAGCGTTTCTCATGATGTACTCTGCATAGAAGTTAAATAAGCAGGGTGACAACATTCAGCCTTGACGTACTCCTTTTCCTATTTGGAACCAGTCTGTTTTTCCATGTCCAGTTTTAACTGTTGCTTCTTGACCTGCATACAGATTTCTCAAGAGGCAGGTCAGGTGGTCTGGTATTTCCATCTCTTACAGAATTTTCCATAGTTTACTATGATCCACACAGTCAAAGGCTTTGGCATAGTCAATAAAGCAGAAATAGATGTTTTTCTGGAACTCTCTTGATTTTTCGATGATCCAGCAGATGTTGGCAATTTGATCTCTGGTTCCTCTGCCTTTTCTAAAACCAGCTTGAACATCTGGAAGTTCACTGTTGGGACACAGCAAAAGCAGTCCTAAGAGAGAAATTTATATCAATACAATCCACCTTAAGAAACAAGAAAAGTATCAAATAGACAACCTAACTTTAGACCTAAAACAACTGAAAAAAAAGAACAAAAGAAACCCAAAATTAGTAGAAGGAAAAAAATCATAAAGATCCATGCAGAAATAAATAAAAAAGAAATTAAAAAAAAATAGTAAAAATTAATAAAACTAAAAGCTTGTTCTTAGAAAAGATAAACAGAATTGACAAATCTTTAGCCAGACTCATCAAGAAGAAAAGAGGGAAATATCAAATCAACAAAATTTAAAATGAAAAAGGAGAGGTTACAACAGACAATGCAGAAATACAAAGGATTATTAGATACTATTATGAGCAATTTTTCTGGGCTCCAAAATCACTATAGATGGTGACTGCAGCCATGAAATTAAAAGATGCTTACTCCATGGAAGGAAAGTTATGACCAACCTAGATAGCATATTCAAAAGCAGAGACATTACTTTGCCAACAAAGGTCCGTCTAGTCAAGGCTATGGTTTTTCCTGTCGTCATGTATGGATGTGAGAGTTAGACTGTGAAGAAGGCTGAGCGCCAAGGAATTGATGCTTTTGAACTGTGGTGTTGGAGAAGACTCTGGCGAGTCCCTTGGACTGCAAGGAGATCCAACCAGTACATTCTGAAGGAGATGAGCCCTGGGATTTCTTTGGAAGGAATGATGCTAAAGCTGAAACTCCAGTACTTTGGCCACCTCATGTGCAGAGTTGACTCACTGGAAAAGACTGATACTGGGAGGGATTGGGGGCAAGAGAAGAAGGGGACGACAGAGGATGAGATGGCTGGATGGCACCACTGAGTCGGTGGACATGAGTCTGAGTGAACTCCAGGAGTTGGTGATGGACAGGGAGGCCTGGTGTGCTGCGATTCATGGGGTCACAAAGAGTCAGACACGACTGAGCGACTGATCTGATCTGATCTGATCTGATTATGAGCAACTATATGTCAATAAAATGGGTAACCTGGAAGAAATGGACAGATTCTTAGAAAAGTTCAATCTTACAAGACTGAACCAGGAAGAAATAGAAATTATGAATAATACAATTATAAGCACTGAAATTGAAGCTGTGATCAAAAATCTCCCAAAAAACAAAAGCCCAGGACCAGATGACTTCACAGGAGTTTTCTATCAAGCATTTAGAGACAAACTAATACCTATCCTTTTATTTTATTTTTTTAATTTTTTAAATTTATTTATTTTAATTGGAAGCTAATTATTTTACAATATTGTAGTGGTTTTTTTTCCATACATTGACATGAATCAGCCATGGGTTTACATGTGTTAAAACTGTTTAAAAAAATTGCAGAGGAAGGAACACTTTCTAACTTATTCTATGAGGCCACCATCATGCTGATGCCAAAACCAGAAAGACAACACAAAAAAGAAAACTACAGGCAAATATCGCTGATGAACATAGATGCAAAAATCCTTAACAAAACTTTAGCAAACAGAATTCAGCAACACATCAAATAGCTCATACACCATGCTCAAGTTGGGTTTTATTCTAGGAATGCAAGGATTCTTTAATATGCAAATCAATCAATATGATACACAATATTAACAAACTGAAAGATAAAAACCATATGATAATCTCAATAGATTCAGAAAAAGCCTTTGACAAAATTCAATACCCATTTAAGATTAAAACTCTTCAAAACAGGCATAGAAGGAACTTACCTCAACAGAGTCAAGGCCATATATGATAAGCCTACAGCAAACCTTATTTTCAATGGTGAAAAACTGAAAGCATTACCCCTGAGATTAGGAACAAGACAGGGTGTCCACTTTCCCTACTATTATTCAACATAGTTCTGGAACTCCTAGCTACAGCAGTCAGAGAAGAAAAAGAAATAAAAGGAATCCAGATTGGAAAAGAAGAAGTAAAGCTCTCACTGTTTGCAGATGACATGACACTGTACATAGAAAACCCTCAAGATAGTATGAGAAAATTACTAGAGCTAATCAGTGAATTTAGCAAATTGTAGGATACAAAATCAATACATAAAAATTACTTGCATGTCTATATACTAACAAAGAAAAATCAGAAAGAGAAATTAAGGAATCAATCCCATTCACCATTGCAACAAAAAGAATTAAATATCTAGTAATAAACTTAACCTAAGGAGACAAAAGAACTGTACAGAGAAAATTGTAAGACACTGATGAAAGAAATCAAAGACAACATAAACAGATGGAGAGATAGTCCATGTTCCTGGGTAGAAAGAATCAATATTGTGAAAATGACTTTACTACCAAATGTAGTCTATAGATTCAATGTGATCTCTATCAAAACCAATGGCATTTTTCACAGAACTAAAACAAAAATTTTTCACAATTCATATGGAAACACAAAAGACCTCGAATAGCTAAAGCAGTCTTGAGAAAGAAGAATGGAGCTGGAGGAATCAGCCTTCCTGAATTCAGATCATACTACAAAGCTACAGTTACTATGGTACTGTGACAGTATGGTACACAAAAACAGAAATATAGACTGATGGAACAATATAGAAGTCCAGAAATAAACCCATGAAACTTATTTTTGACAAAGGAGGATATACAAAGGGGCAAAGACAGCCTCTTCAATAAATGATGCTGGGAAAACTGGACAGCTACATGTAAAAGAATGAAATTAGAA
>NW_011494923.1:3182719-3198798 GCF_000754665.1 Bison bison bison | reverse complement strand
GTAAGACCAGAAACTATAAAACTCTTAGAGGAAAACATAGGCAGAACACTTGATGACATAAATCAAAGCAAGATACTCTATGACCCAACTCCTAGAGTCATGGAAATAAAAACAAAGGTAAACAAGAGGGACCTGGTTAAACTTAAAAGCTTTTGCACAATAAAGGAAACTATAAACAAGGTGAAAAGACAATCCTCAGAATGGGAGAAAATAATAGCAAATGAAACAACTGACAAAGGATTAATTTCTAAAATATACAAGCAGTTTATACAAGTCAATGCCAGTAAAATAAACAACCCAATCAAAAAGTGGGGAAAAGGCCTAAACAAACATTTCTCCAAAGAAGACATACAGATGACTAACAAACACATGAAAATATGCTCAATATTGCTCATTGTTAGAGAAATGCAAATCAAAACCACCTCACACCAGTCAGAATGGCCATCATCAAAAAGTGTATAAACAATAAATCCTGGAGAAGGTGTGGAGAAAAGGGAATGCTCCTGCACTGTTAGTGGGAATGTAAATTGATACAGCCACTATGGAAGACAGTATGGAGATTCCTTTAAAAACTAGAAATAAAACCACCATATGACCCAGCCATCCCACTCCTAAGCATATACCCGGAGGAAGCCAAAGTTGAAAAAGACACATGTATCCCATTATTCATTGCAGCACTTTTTACAATAGTTAGAACATGGAAGCAACCTAAATGTCAATCAACAGATGAATGGATAATGAAGTTGTGGTACATATACACAATGGAATATTACTCAGCCATAAAAAGGAACACATATCAGTCAGTTCTGATTAAGTGGTTGAACCTAGAACCTATTATACAGAGTGAAGTGAGTCAGAAAGAGAAAGATAAATATCATATTTTAACATATGTATATGGAATCTAGAAAAATGGTACTGAAGAATTTATTTACAGGACAGAGTGTAGGAACAGACATAGAGAATATACTTATGGACATGGGGAGAGAAGACGAGAGGGTGAGATGTATGGAAAGAGTAACATGGAAACTTACAACACCATATATAAAATAGATAGCCAATAGGAATTTGCTATATGGCTCAGGAAACTCAAACAGGGGCTCTATATCAACCTAGAGGGTTGGGATGGGGAAAGAGATGGTAGGGAGATTCAAAAGGGAGGGAATATAATTAAAAGACGCTACTCCTTGAAAGGAAAGTTATAACCAACATAGATAGCATGTTAAAAAGCAGAGATATCACTTTGCCAACAAAGCTCCATCTAGTCAAGGCTATGGTTTTTTCAGTCGTCATGTATGGATGTGAGAGTTGGACTGTGAAGAAAGCTGAGCACCGAAGAATTGATGCTTTTGAACTGTGGTGTTGGAGAAGACTCTTGAGAGTCCCTTGGATTGCAAGAAGATCCAACCAGTCCATTCTAAAGGAGACCACTCCTGGGTGTTCTTTGGAAGGAATGATGCTAAAGCTGAAACTCCAACACTTTGGCCACCTCATGCGAAGAGTTGACTCATTGGAAAAGACTCTGATGCTGGGAGGGATTGGGGGCAGGAGGAGAAGGGGACGACAGAGGATGAGATGGCTGGATGGCATCACCAACTCAATGGACGTGAGTTTGAGTCAACTCCGGAAGTTGGTAATGGACAGGGAGGCCTGGCATGCTATGATTCATGGGGTCGCAAAGAGTCAGACACGACTGAGCGACTGAACTGAACTGAACTGAACTGATGGCTGATTCATGTTGAGGTTTGACAGAAAACAACAAAATTCTGTAAAACAATTATGGTTTAATAAAAAATGAATTACAAAAGAAAAATGTGTATACTAGTCAATATCACACACACACACAAAGAAGCATAAAGCACAAAAACCATGATAAATTATTACATACACATTACCTGGCTTAAGGGAGAAAACCGTCTCATTGCCTTTAACATCTTCTTTGCTCCCCATTTCCCCTGCCTCAACTTCTTTACTACAGGAGGTACCTCTATCATGACTTTTAGATTTATTTTCCATATGCTTTAGAAAAATATTGTGACTCATTTTGAGTTTCTAAGCGGTTATTTCACATACTTGTAAAATTTATTAAAATATAATTAAATTGCATATATTTATCAAAAACTTGCTTTTGTAGCTCAGCTTGAGGTTCTTGAACTTCAGGTTTTCACCTCTGTGCTTTTTCAGACAGCTGAAGTTCATTGATTTTAATTGCTGTATAGTGTTACATTGTATAAATGTGACATTGTTTATCCATTCTGTGACTCTTGGAGTAGTTATAATACAAGAGACTCTTTAAGATAAATATTGAGAATTATAATTTCTAGTCATTGGATATATGTCATCAAATTATTTTGATAATGCCAGATAGTTTTCTGAAGTTCTTATACTAATTTATATTCCTTACTGCCAGCAACATATGAAAGTTCTGTCATTTCAAATCATCACCAGGATTTGTTATTTAAAGACTGAACTTTTACAGCGATGTGGTTATATGGAAAATGGTACCACATTATGATCTTTGTTTGGATTTTCATATTGCTAATACATTTGTGCATATTTTTAAAATATTTTAATTATGATTCAGATTTCCCCTTATGTCAAGTGTAGCTTGAATCTTCAGTTTGTTTTATAATTTTTTCTTTTATGTTTTTTGTTTGTGATTGGTTTATTACACATTCTGAGTTTTCTTAATTTGTTATATTTATGTATTAAAATTATTTTTATTAATATGAGATTATTTTTTATTCTTGTCATCTTTTGATAAGTAATTTATATAGTCATATTTCATATTCAATGTTTTCTTTTCTCTGTTTTTGTTTTGTGTTTTGTGCCCATTTTTTTTGCTATCTTCAGTTCATAAATATATTCCTGAAGTGACTTCTGAAAGTTTTATAATTTAATCTTTTACATTTGTCATTATTCCACTTGGAGGTGATTTTAGTTTATAGAGTAATGTGAAGAATCAGGGTCCGATTTACTTTTTTTCTTATTTGAATAAAAGTTATATTCACGAATTTATTTTTCAGTGGTTACCCTAGAAATTTTAATATGCATACTTAATACAATCTCTCTTAATGTTATCTGTACCCCACTTCTGAGTATTAGTAGGATTTAAGAACACAAATCCCAATCACTCTCTCTCAATTTATATGCTATTATCACCTACTTAGGTCAATCTTTCTTTTAATATCATAATTCATTATCATTTTCTCCTAGACATAGTGTTTGGCTTGCACACTAATTAACTAATTTCTTAGCTCTTTATTTCTCCAGTCATATTAGACCATATAATGTGGGATTATTTTTCTTCTGTCTGAAGTTTCGGATTGTGTGCATCCAGATTTTTGGTGAGTCCTATTCTATTTGTTGATTCTTGGACTGTCACTCTTCTGTGCTTTGTTTCCCTGTGGATTTTATGATTTGTGTGTGTGTGTGTTTGTGCATGTGCTCAGTCGTGTTTGACTCTGAGAAACCCCATGGACTGTAGCCTGACAGGCTCCTCTGTCCATGGAATTTTTCAGACACGAATACTGGAGTGGGTTGCCATTTCCTTCTCCAGCATATCATCTTGACCCGGCAGTCGAATCCTTGTGTCTCTTGCATCTCCCACATTGGCAGGCAGGTTCTTTACCAGCTGAGCCACGAGGGAAGCCCCTTACGATTTGTGAATTTCCTCATTTTTCTCCTCGGAAATTTCTTTATCCTTGGAAAAGGATTATTTCAAGCACTATTTTGTTTTGTTTTTAATCAAGAAATTAGGTGCAATAAAAGTCCTAAACCACTTTAAAATAGTTATATTTTCTGTTTGCTTTTAATTGTCAGATAGTTTTTTTTTTTCATTCTATTGTAAGGGTATGGTTATGAACTGTTGAGGAAGAAGGCAGACTAAGTCCCACACCAACATTCCTATTCACAAAATACTAAGAAATACAGAAACTGAAAATAATGGGTAGCATATTTAAATGTAGTTATTTATTAAATGCATTCATGATATCATAGATAGTACACAGTAGTTATTTCAAAAACTAAGTGAAAATTAGAAGCCAATGCTGTAGGTGATCCCTGATTTTTTTTTCCCCCAGGTTGAGAGACCTTCCACTTTAGTTTCCAGACATCATGTTTCTTATAGAACAGAATATAAATGCAAGGCCGGCTGTCAGTTAGTAACTTCTCAGAAACACATGAAGGTAACACAATCAACTGTGAGAGATAAATAGGGGAAGGATTAGGACTAGGCAGACAGAGTCTTTAGACAACACAGGCCCGATGATGTGAAAGTCTCTGCCTGTCCTAGGAGGAGCTTCAAGCTCCTTCCTGTTAGAAGAGTCTTGCATCAGCAAAGGTGACTCTCCTGTTTCCCTGTCTGTGCTCCATCATTGGCTGAGATGAGCCAATGAAGAGCAGCCTCTCATGAATCAGTGGCTGATCTGAAGGTGTGGTTGTGTTTGTGTTCAGTCACTCAGTTGTGCCTGACTCTTTGTGACCGTATGGACTGAAGCACACCAGGCTTCCCTGTCCTTCATTACCTCCCAGAGCTTACTCAAACTCATGTCCATTGAGTCAGTGATGCCATCCAACCATCTCATCCTCCATTGCCCCCTTCTTCTCCTGCCTTCAATCTTTCTCAGCATCAGAGTTGTTTCTAATGAGTCAGCTCTTTGTATCAGGTGGCCAAAGTATTGGAGCTTCCATTTTAGCATCAGCCCTTCCAATAAATATTCAGGATTGATTTCCTTTAGAATTGACTGGTCTGATCTCCTTTCAGTCCGAGGGACTCTCAAGAGTCTTCTCCAAAACCACATTTCAAAAACATCAGTTCTTTGATCCTCAGCCTTCTTTATGGTCCAACTCTCACATCCATACCTGACTTCTGGGAAAACCATAGGTTTGACTATATGGCCCTTTGTTGGCAAAGTAATGTCTCTGCTTTTTAAAATGCTGTCTAGGTTTGTCATAGATTTTGTTCCAAGGAGCAAGCATCTTTTAAGTTCATGGCTGCAGTTACCATCTGTGGTAGCTGGAGTCTATCAGTTACAAACAGTCATTGCAGCAAGTTCTCCTGAAGCATTATCTAAGCAGGATGCTTTCATGATTACCACAACTAACCAAGGTGTAATGACTATGACAAAATAACAGATATATGTTTAGCCTCTCTCCCTAGTTCCTGACATAGACCTCCTAAAACCCTTGTCATTTTCTGAGTAATGAAGTAATAACTCAGACTCTTAACACAAACTCTCAAATTCCTTGGAATTTCCAGGGCATGGGAACATCTCTGTGTGGCAACCCTTGGTGGACTCCTGGGATAGTTTCAGTAGTCATCAAAAAGACTAAGCCATCATTAGAAGCTTTGAACTATCAGTACCATTGCTGCATCCCCTGGGAAGGCGAGACAGGTTGCACAGTTAATTATTATCATGCCTATGTGATGAAGTCCCCATAAAAATCCCTTAACTATGGCATTTGGAGAACTTCCTTTTAGTGAACACATCTATATGTGTGGAGGGTAGTGTGCCCTGATTCCATGAGGATAGAAGCTCCTGCTCTTGAGACTCTTTTGAACCTACTATTTTGAGTATACTCTTCATCTGGCTATTTGTTTATATCCTGTCATATCCTTCATAATTAACTGGGAATAGTAAAAAGTGTTTCCCTGAGTTCTGTTAGCCACTAAAGCATACTATCAAACCTGAGGAGGGAGTCATGAGAACTACTAATTTGTAGCCAGTTCAGACAGAAGTGTACATAACTTGGACCCACTGCTTGTGATTTGCATCTGAAGTAAGGCACGCTGAGCTCTTAACCTAAAGGATCTGCATTAACTCCAGGTAATTAGTATCAGAATTCAAATAAAATATAAGACACTCAGTTGATGTCTGCAAAAACATGGAAAATTGCTTAGTGTGTGGAAAAACCCACAAATTCAGTGGTAGAAGTGTTGAGAAAAAATATATAATCAGTTGAGAAAACAGCATAGTCAGTTGAGAAAAAAATTAGTCAAAATATACCCTCATAAAACTGGGATGCCCCAGAAAATACCTCTTTAAAGTATTTTAAATATCTTTTTAAGGATGAAATAGAAATTATATTCCATCCCCATCCATGAAATGAATAATGACCAGATTCTTGTCATTTATTTAATGGAGAGTAGGCAATAATTCTCAAGGAGACATGAGGTGAAGTGAAAGTCTCTCAGTTATGTCTCTTTGCGACCCCATGGACTATACAGTCCATGGTATTCTCCAGGCCAGAATACTGGAGTGGGTAGCCGTTCCCTTCTCAAGGGGATCTTCCCAACCCAGGGATCAAATCCAGGTCTCCCACATTGCAGGTGGGGTCTTTACTAGCTGAGCTACCAGGAAAGCCATAGTTCTTCAGTATAATTATCATCAAATATTTTGTATGTGTGTATGTGTAAATATATATATACAAGCATGAATAAAACACAATGTGATACATATACATATATATTTATATATGGAAATATATAAATATTGCCAACCCACTCTGGTATTCTTGCCTGGGAAATCTTATGGATGAAACAGGAACCTGTCAGGCTACAGTCTATGGGGTCACAAAACAGTCAGACACAACAGCAATTATATATATATATTTTGGAGTCAGACATTATTTCTCTTTCAAGATTCCATAATAAGGTCATGCATTATAGTTGCATATTTGTTTTAATAGGTTGCAAGCATTCAGAAGGTAGGGATAGTAGCATTGAATTCCTCTCATTATCTAGCCTTGTACTGGGCCTAGAGTGGATATGCAGTAAATGACTTAGATGCAGAACATGGATCATTTGTGCCAGAAACAGCGGTACTGCTTAAAGATAGGGTCATAGCTGAACGCCCTTGAGACTTTTGTTGTCCCAGGCAAGGGCTACTGGAATAATTATACAATGTGAAGAAACTCCTTAACACACTGGAAATTTGGGAGATTTTGTGAACAAAGATAGGTTTCCTGGTTGCTGAGGTAAAACTAGAGGAAAAGTATTGAATGTGGTTGAGGACAGCCGTTCAACTTTCTATAAAAGGAAGTTGTATTTACCTGAGATTCATAGACAGGGATTCCCAGGTGGCACAGTGATAAAGAATCTGCTTGCCAATGCAGGAGACACAAAAGATGTTCAATTCCTAAGTAGGGGAAGATCCCCTGGAGAAGAAAATGAAAATGCTCTCCAGTATTCTTGTCTGGGAAATCCCATGGACAGAGAAGCCTGGTGGGCTACACTCCATGGAGTCACAAAATAATTGGACATAACTTAATGACTGAATTTGTGTGTGCATGCACACACACACACACACACACATACAGACATTTCACAGCCAAGAAGTGAGTACTAAGAGAAAGACTCTGAAGTATCTTAGATATTCCTACATATTGTTCCTATCCAAAAATTCAAGGATTTACAGGGAGTATATATAATTATCAACTACTTTGCAAAAACCCAAAATGGCTGTCTGAGGAGGCCTTACAAATAGCTGTGAATAGAAGAGAAGTAAAAGGCAAATAAAAAAGGAAAGATATACCCATTTGAATGCAGAGTTCCAAAGAGTAGCAAGGAGAGATTAAAAAGCCTTCCTCAGTGATCAATGCAAAGAAATAGAGGAAAACAATAGGGTGGGAAAGACTAGAGATCTCTACAAGAAAATTAGAGATCCCAAGGGAAGATTTCATGAAAAGATGGGCTCAGTAAAGGACAGAAATCATATGGACCTAAAAGAAGTAGAAGATATTAAGAAGAGGTGGCAAGAATACACAGAAGAACTGTACAAAAAAGATCTTCACAACCCAGATAATCATAATGGTGTGATCACCAACCTAGAGCCAGACATCCTGGAATGTGAAGTCAAGTATGTCTTAGGAAGCACTCACTATGAACAAAGCTGGTGGAGGTGATGGAATTCCAGTTGAACTATTTCAAATCCTAAAAGATGATGCTGTGGAAGTGCTGCACTCAATATGCCAGCAAATTTGGATAACTCAGCAGTGGCCAGAGGACTGGAAAAGATCAGTTTTCATTCCAATACCAAAGAAAGGCAATGCCAAAGAATGTTCAAACTATCGCACAATTGCACTCATCTCATGCGATAGTAAAGTAACGCTCAAAATTCTTGAAACCAGGCTTCAACAGTATGTGAACCATGAACTTCCAGATGCTCAACCTGGATTTACAAAAGGCAAGGGAACAAGAGATCAAATTGCCAACATTTGCTGGATCATCAAAAAAGCAAGAGAGATCCAGAAAAATATCTACTTCTGCTTTATTGACTATGCCAAAGCCTTTGACTGTGTGAACCACAACATACTCTGGAAAGTTCTTAAAGAGATGGGAATACCAGACCACCTGACATGCCTCTTGAGAAATCTGTATGCAGATCAAGAAGCAACAGTTAGAACTGGACACGGAATGACAAACTGGTTCCAAATAGGAAAAGGAGTACATCAAGGCTATATATTGTCACCCTGCTTGTTTAACTTCTATGCAGAGTACATCATGAGAAACGCTGGGCTGGATAAAGCACAAGCTGGAATCAAGATTGCCAGAAGAAATATCAATAACCTTAGATATACAGATGACACCACCCTCATGGCAGAAAATGAGGAAGAACTAAAGAACCTCTTGATGAAAGTGAAAGAAGAGAGTGAAAAAGTTGGCTTCAAACTCAACATTCAGAAAACTAAAATCATGGCATCCAGTCCCATCACCTCATGGCAAAAAGATGGGCAAACAGTGGAAACAGTGACAGACTTTATTTTTGGGGGCTCCAAAATCACTGCAGACGGTGACTGCAGCCATAAAATTAAAAAATGCTTGCTCCTTGGAAGAAAAGTTATGACCAACCTAGATAGCATATTAAAAAGCAGAGACATTACTTTACCAACAAAGGTCCATTTAGTCAAAACTATGGTTTTTTTCAGTAGTCATGTATGGATGTGAGAGTTGGACTGTGAAGAAAGCTGAGAGCCAAAGAATTGATGCTTTTGAGCTATGGTGTTGGAGAAGACTCTTGAGAGTCCCTTGGACTGCAAGGAGATCCAACCAGTCCATCCTAAAGGAAATAAGTCGTGAATATTCATTGGAAGGACTAATGCTGAAGCTGAAACTCCAATACTTTGGCCACCTGAAGTGAAAAATTGACTCATTGGAGAAGACCCTGATGCTGGGAAAGATTGAAAGCAGGAGGAGAAGGGGACGACAGAGGATGATATCATTGGATGGCATCACTGACTCAATGAACATGAGGTTGAGTAAACTCTGGGAGTTGGCAATGGACGGGGAGGCCTGGCATGCTGCAGCCCATGGGGTTGCAAAGAGTCAGACACAACTGAGACACTGAACTGAATTGATACAATTTTTGGGCTTCCCTGATGACTCAGATGTAAAGAAACTGCTTGTAATGCAGGAGACACACGTTCCATCCCCAGGTTGGGAAGATGCCCTGGAGAGAGAACGGCTACCCACTCCAGTATTCTTGTCTGGAGAATTCCATAGACAGAGGTGCCTAGTTGGCTACAGTCCTTGGGTCCATCCCCAGGTTGGGAAGATGCCCTGGAGAGAGAACGGCTACCCACTCCAGTATTCTTGTCTGGAGAATTCCATAGACAGAGGTGCCTAGTTGGCTACAGTCCTTGGGTCCATCCCCAGGTTGGGAAGATGCCCTGGAGAGAGAACGGCTACCCACTCCAGTATTCTTGTCTGGAGAATTCCATAGACAGAGGTGCCTAGTTGGCTACAGTCCTTGGGTCCATCCCCAGGTTGGGAAGATGCCCTGGAGAGAGAACGGCTACCCACTCCAGTATTCTTGTCTGGAGAATTCCATAGACAGAGGTGCCTAGTTGGCTACAGTCCTTGGGTCACAAAGAGTTGGATATGACTGAGTGACTGACAGTCACACAATTATAATGCTGTAGAGAAAAAAAAATAAACCAAAAAATATAATGATTCTAGATCTAGACTTTCTGGGTTCATTTTTTAACTCAACTCTAATTAGCTGTATAATTTATAGGAACTCCTATCATATCATGCCCCTATTTCTTTAGTTGTACAATGAGAGTACCATAAATCTTATTTAATACAGACATTGACAAGGTAAATTAGTTAATATAAGTAAAGTGTTTACATAGATATTGGCACAATATTAACATACTAATATTATATCTGCTCTCTCACCTGCACACTGGTAAATTGAAGGAATTGTATTATGATCTCTTAATGTTCCATAGCCCTAAAAATTGTGATATAATAATAGTAACAGTAACTATAATGAGACAAAATTTATTAATACCTCACTGTATATCAGTCACCATGATTTTATATTTATTATCTCATTCCGTCATCACAGTGGGAATAATATTACTAATATGTCCATCTTACAGATGAAGAGACTGATGATTAAAGAGTTTTATTACCTTGCTTAAAATGTAATAAGTGATGAAGTTAAAATTCCAGCTTAGTCTAATTTCTGAGTACTCCTTAGAAACCACTTTTTTATGCTACCTTAAAGAGTATAAATTGATAAAACATGCATTGAATAGATGAAAGACCAAATGAAGTTTCATCTATTTTCATAATGAATTTACTTATGGATAGGTTTAGTGATGATAATGATTGTACATTCATTTGAGCACTGGGAAATGTGTTTTTTTCAATGTCTTTCACAGGTGCTACAGAGCAATGGTCTCCATAAGGCAAAAATAAAACGTGGTGCCCTGGTATCTGTTTCTTTAATTGAGCTTTTAAAATATATATCATTTGATGAAATGATAATGATTTCATTAACCTATTTTGCCCTTTTCCAAATATGATGAGTATAAATGTGATAGGAAATTAAAATTGTCCGTTTCTGGAGGAAAGCAATCAAGCTAGAATGACCAAAATGCTTACATGCTTATCTGGCAACTTTTCTCCCCTAGATAGCAAAGCTGAGAGTAGGGGATCATTATAAACATCTATTTGTCTATCAATGAAGAAATTAAATCATGAAAACTCAGGCTCAGAAATTCAACAAATCAATTTTACAGAAGGAACTCTCAGATTTTTTATTTATTTGGGATTTCCAGTTTAATAGTAACAATAAAACATTCTGGCTTATTTTATTAAATGAAAGGTAATGGATATAAACTCAGTGATTTTTGGTGGCAAATTTAAAATGCATTCCCAAGTACCAAATATTTTATTATGAAATGATTTTAAAATCTAGGTAAAGAAGAGACTATTAAACACGCATATGTGTGCAGGTTAGTTCACCGCTGGATGCCTTACAAGCCAGCTGCTGTGCAGGCTATGAGCACTTGCGGATTTAGTTATAGCGTCATATTTAAAAATGAAGAGGTGTTAATAGATATCCTGGCACATAGAAGCCACAGGGAGAAAAGAAATAAGTAAGGTGATACTAGAAAGAAAGAACACAAAAGAGCAATCAAATAAAGGTCAACCATGCAATGCACTGTTTACAGGAGTACAACAAAATATTCTCCTCTCCCTCTGCTCTCCCATTCTCTCTCTCTCTCTCTCTCTTACGTACACAATCACACAGACACATGCACACATACACGGGATGGTGACCTGGTGACCTGTGGCTCTGGAAACAACTCTGACCTAGCTTGAAGCTGGCATACATATCCCGTTTATAGACAGACTCTATAGGAATGAGAATAATACCTCATAAAATGAAAAATTCTTTCCAAAAGAAAGTTGAGAATTCTATTTACTCTACAGAGTATATGATTCTGTGTGTGTGTGCTCAGTCGCTCAGTCATATCTGACACCTTGTGACCCCATGAACTGTAGCCGGCCAGGCTCCTCTATCCATGGAATTTTCTAGGCAAGAATAATGGAGTAAGTTGCCATTTCCTGCTCCAGGCGATCTTCCGGGTCCACGGATCAAACCCACGTCTCTTCATCTCCTGCAGTGGCTGGCAAATTCTTTACCACTGCGCCTCCTGGGAAGCGTGTGTGTGTGTGCACCCACACTAGCGGGTGCTCTAAGTCACTTCAGTCACGTCCAACTGTTTGGGACCCTACGGACCGTAGCCCACCAGGGTCTTCTGTCCAGGGGATTCTCTAGGCAAGAATACCAGAGTGGGTTGCCATACCCTTCTCCAGATGATCTTCTGGACCCAGAGATGGAACAGGTAGGCTTATATCTCCTGCATTGGCAGATGGGTTGTCTACCACTAGTACCACCTGGGAAGCCATATGACTTAACTCAACCTAAAAACACTTTTTCAAGTAATTATTTACCTTTTTCCTTGTTTTACAGTATCATTCATGTATGTTTATCCCATATTAGACAAGTACTCACCAAAAATAATTTTTCAAAACAACTGGAGAAAATGACAAAGAAAGCAGTTAGAGAATTGAAATTGGCTTTTTTAAAAAAACTAAATTATTTTTTATTGAAGGATAATTGCTTTCCAGAATTTTGCTGTTTTCTGTCAAACCTCAACATGAATCAGCCATAAGTATACATATTTTTTGTGTTGAAATAATTTTAGGCTTGTTTGTGTGAAAATGATACTAATATGATCCTGAATTGTACCTCTTATTTAGATGAGTCATGAGTTTGTTAAAGCTGAAAAAAGATAGTACCTGTTTACTTTCAGTAGAAATAATTATAATAGCCAGGACATGGAAGCAACCTAGATGTCCACCAGCCGATGAATGGATAAGAAAGCTGTGGTACATATGCACAATGGAGTATTACTCAGCCATTAAAAAGAATGAATTTGAATCAGTTCTAATGAGGTGGATGAAACTGGAGCTGATTATAGAGTGAAGTAAGCCAGAAAGAAAAACACCAATACAGTATACTAACACATATATATGGAATTTAGAAAGATGGTAACTATAACCTTGTATGCGAGACAGCAAAAGAGACACAGATGTATAGAACAGTCTTTCAGACTCTGTGGGAGAGGGATAAGGTGGGATGATTTGGGAGAATGGCATTGAAACATGTATAATATCATATAAGAAACTAATTGCCAGTCCAGGTTCAATGCAGGATACAGGATGCTTGGGGCTGGTGCACTGGGATGACCCAGAGGGATGGTACAGGGAGGGAGGTGGGAGGGAGGTTCAGGATTAGGAATATGTGTATGCTCGTGGTGGATTCCTGATGTATGGCAAAACCAATACAATATTGTAAAGTAATTAACCTCCAATTAAAATAAGTAAATTTAAATTAAAAAAATAAATAATTATACCCTGAACTAGTATGACGTCTACTTTTTCAAGCCACACATAAATACTGGGAGACTCAAGTTTTTGGTGAAGAGATATCCTGGTAATGAATGTATAAATGAGTGGTTCACCCTCTTTTTTGGTCTTTCCTGGCACTAAGAATTCCCACTATATTTAAGTATGCATTGTATTCTAATTAGCAGTCTACCACAAAGCCAGATTGAAAATTTCTTGTTTATAGGAAGGGACTTAACATTTTTTTTTCCTCTGTAGCATCATTAATAACTAGAACTGCTGTTTGAAAATAGCAGGAAGAGACAAAAATGTGTCTGATGATGTGATATCGGAAGACATCTTTCCATTGAATGCTTATTATATGTATGGTAGTTAGAAACACAGGTCTCACCAAGAACTGCATGTAAATGACCTTGTCGTCAAATTAATGTTATAATTATAATAACCTGTATTTTGAGTGTTAGAAGCAGCTGTCTAGAACTTCAGGGAAGGTGCTGTTTTCTCCTCATTTTCTCCCATAGCAACAACCTTAGGCACAGTTTTGAAATAATACCTGACTCTGGCAATGATAGTCCCAGTCTCAAATTCTTGAAAATGTTTGATTCTCTACATTCTCTATATTTCTCTAGGTCCCTACTTTGAGAATAAGGAAAAGTTCTGGCTTACCTATGTGAATATAATCCACATCCCAAAGAACTGCAAACTCAGATTGAATCACAAATTCACTTTGTGATGAGTTACTTACTCTGTTTGTCAGGAAAAAGCTTATTTGCATCAGCATATGATTAACTAATGACTTCAAATTCTTTCTGTTTATTTATATTGGAAAATAGGGTACATGCTAACCATAATAAATTTTCTCTTGGTGAAATTCCAGACACAGTTCTGTGTCATAAACAGTGTTACACAAGCAGATGTAGGAATGCGTTTTCCTTCCCTTAGTTACCTTTAAGTTCAGGGAGTTGTGCTCAGAAACGCACTTTCGATTAATGCTTCCATCACAGCCACTTCAGTGCATTGACTTATCTCTAAATAATTCCTTTCCCTAGCAGCCACAAACCCTAATTTGCTTCCAAATTTGTCACCGTCTTAGACTTTTCCTAAAGTCTTCTTCCCATTTTAGCCAGGGTCATGCATTGTCTTCATCCTCAGCTATTCTTCCCATAAATACATTCCACTCAATTCACCAGACAACTATAGGAAAGTTTGGTGACCTGGAGTCACTGAAATCCCAGAGCTCAGCACATGGCATATAGTAGCTTATACCTAGAACTCTATCTAGATATGTACAGATGTAGGTACAGGTGTAGATATAGGTATAACTTCAAAGTTAAGGGCTAAGGGCTTAGATGGTTCATCAATGAGGAATGGGTGAGGTAAAGCTATGGTTTTTCACTAGTCATATATGGATGTGAGAATTAGACCATAAAGAAGGCTGAGTGCCAAAGAATTGATGCTTTTGTATTATGATGCTGGAAAAGACTCTTGAGAGTCCCTTGGACAGTAAGGAGATCAAACCAGTCCACCCTAAAGGAAATCATCCCTAAATATTCATTGGAAGGATTGATCTGAAGTGGAAGCTCTAATACTTTGGCTTCCTGATGCAAAGAGCCAATTCATTGAAAAAGCCCCCATGCTGGGAAAGATAGAAGGCAAGAGGAGAAGGGGATGACAGAGGATGTGATGGCTGGATTGCATCACCAGCTCAATGGACATGAGTTTCAGCAAACTCAGGGAGATAGTAAAGGACAGGGAAGCCTCATGTGCTACAGTTCATGGGGATTAGAAGAGTCACACAAGACTTAGCAAAAGAACAACAACAATGTATGTGTGTGTGTACACACACACACACACACACACACACATATATATATGGTAAAAATTTGTAGAGGTAGAAATAAACATACAGAATAGAGAAGATACATTATATTGAGAGGAAAAGATGATTGTGCCAGTAGAAATAAATTTGAAAGAAAATCAGTCATTCCCCTTTTTATTTATATATATATATAACCAGTAACGCAGAAGAAGCTGAAGTTGAACGGTTCTATGAAGACCTGCTGCTGCTAAGTCACTTCAGTCGTGTCCGACTCTGTGCCACCCCATAGATGGCAGCCCACAAGGCTCCCCCATCCCTGGGATTCTCCAGGCACGAACACTGGAGTGGGTTGCCATTTCTTTCTCCAATGCATGAAAGTGAAAAGTGAAAGTGAAGTCGCTCAGTCGTGTCCAACTCTTCGCGACCCCATGGACTGCAGCCTACCAGGCTCCTCCATCCATGGGATTTTCCAGGCAAGAGTACTGGAGTGGGTTGCCATAGACCTACAAGACCTATTAGAACTAACACCCAAAAAAGATGTCCTTTTCATTATAGGGGACTGGAATGCAAAAGTAGGAAGTCAAGAAACACCTGGAGTAACAGGCAAATTTAGCCTTGGAATACGGAATGAAGCAGGGCAAAGACTAATAGAGTTTTGCTAAGAAAATGCACTGGTCATAACAAACACCCTCTTCCAACAACACAAGAGAAGACTCTATACATGGACATCACCAGATGGTCAACACTGAAATCAGATTGATTATATTCTTTGCAGCCAAAGATGGAGAAGCTCTATACAGTCAGCAAAAACAAGACCAGGAGCTGACTGTGGCTCAGACCATGAACTCCTTATTGCTAAATTCAGACTTAAATTGAAGAAAAGTAGGGAAAACCACTAGACCATTCAGGTATGACCTAACTCAAGTCCCTTATGATTACACAGTGGAAGTGAGAAATAGATTTAAGGGCCTAGATCTGATAGATAGAGTGCCTGATGAACTATGGAATGAGGTTCGTGACATTGTACAGGAAACAGGGATCAAGACCATTCCC
>NW_011494923.1:3182128-3182619 GCF_000754665.1 Bison bison bison | reverse complement strand
CACTTCATGGGAAATAGATGAGGAAACAGTGGAAACAGTGTCAGACTTTATTTTTCTGGGCTCCAAAATCACTACAGATGGTGACTGCAGCCATGAAATTAAAAGACACTTACTCCTTGGAAGGAAAGTTGTGACCAACCTAGATAGCATATTCAAAAGCAGAGACATTACTTTGCCAACAAAGGTTCGTCTAGTTAAGGCTATGATTTTTTGTGTGGTCATGTATGGATGTGAGAGTTGGACTGTAAAGAAGGCTGAGAGCTGAAGAATTGATGCTTTTGAACTGTGGTGTTGGAGAAGACTCTTGAGAGTCCCTTGAGAGTCCCTTGGACTGCAAGGAGATCCAACCAGTCCAGTCAGACAGAGGATGAGATGGCTGGATGGCATCACTGACTCGATGGACGTGAGTCTGAGTGAACTCCAGGAGTTGGTGATGGACAGGGAGGTCTGGAGTGCTGCTATTCATGGGGTCGCAAAGAGTCGGACATGAC
>NW_011494923.1:3181682-3182028 GCF_000754665.1 Bison bison bison | reverse complement strand
TCTGGATAGATAGAGTGCCTGATGAACTATGGAATGAGGTTCGTGACATTGTACAGGAAACAGGGATCAAGACCATTCCCATGGAAAAGAAATGCAAAAAAGCAAAATGGCTGTCTGGGGATGCCTTACAAATAGCTGTGAAAAGATTCTTCATTGGAAGACACAAATGACACCACCCTTATGGCAGAAAGTGAAGAGGAATTCAAAAGCCTCTTGATGAAAGTGAGTACGTCAAGGCTGTATATTGTCACCCTGTTTATTTATCTTATATGCAGAGTACATCATGAGAAACACTGGACTGGAAGAAACACAAGCTGGAATCAAGATTGCCAGGAGAAGTATCAAT
>NW_011494923.1:3176585-3181582 GCF_000754665.1 Bison bison bison | reverse complement strand
ATGGCATCACTGACTCGATGGACGTGAGTCTGAGTGAACTCCAGGAGTTGGTGATGGACAGGGAGGTCTGGAGTGCTGCTATTCATGGGGTCGTAAAGAGTCGGACATGACTGAGAGACTGATCTGATATATATATATATATATATATATATATATACACACACATATTTTCATTTTTAACAAGGACTTTAACAGCATATTCAGTATTCTGTTCCACTACTTTTTGCCATTTTTCAATTGTTGTTGTTGATTAGTCAGTAAGTTGTGTCCCACTCTTTTGGGACTCCATGGACTGTAGCCCACTAGACTCCTCTGTCCATGGGATTTCCCAGGCAAGAATAGCAGAGTGGATTCCCATTTCCCTCTCCTCCTTTTAGACTTTCCTGGTGGTACAGATGGTAAAGTGTCTACCTACAATTCAGGAGACCCAGGTTCAATCCCTAAATCAGGAAGATCTCCTGGAGAAGGAAATGGCAACCCACTCCAATATTCTTGCCTTGGAAATTCAGCTTGGAAAGGTCTTCGCATCAGGTAGCCAAAGTATTGGAGCTTCAGCTTCAGCATCAGTCCTTCCAGTGAATATTAAGGATTGATTTCCTTTAGGATTGATGGGTTTAATCTCCTTGCAATCCCAGGGACTCTCCAACACCACAGTTCAAAAGAATAAATTCTTCTGCGCTCAGCCCTCTTTATGGCCCAACTTTCACATCCATACATGACCACTGGAAAAACCATAGCTTTGACTACACAGACCCCTGTCAGTAAAGTAATGTCTCTGTATTTTAATATGCTGTCTAGGTTTGTAATACCTTTTCATCCAAAGAGCAAGAGTCTTTTAATTTAATGACTGCAGTCACCATCTGCAGTGATTTTGGACCCAGGAAAATAAAATCTGTTTCCATTGTTTCCCCATCTATCTGCCATGAAGTGATGGCACTAGATGCCATGATCTTTGTTCTTTGAATGTTGAGTTTTAGGCCAGCTTATTCACCCTCCTCTTTCACTTTCATCAAGAGGGTTTTTAGTTCCTCTTCACTTTCTGTCATAAGGGTGGTGTCTGAGGTTATTGATATTTCTGCATATCTGAGGTTATTGATATTTCTCCCTGCAATCTTGATTCCAGGTTGTGCTTCATCCAGTCCAGCATTTTTTGTGATATACTCTGCATGTAAGATAAGCAAGGTGACAATATGCAACCTTCACATACTCCTCTCTCAATTTGGAACCAGTCTGTGGTTCCATGTCCAGTTCTAACTTGCTTCTTGATCTTCATACAGATTTCTCAGAAGGCAGGTTAGGTGGTCTGGTATTCCCATCTCTTTAAGAATTTTCCACAGTTCAAAACCCTTACAATTGTACAGTGAAAGTGACAGATTCAAAGGATTAAATCTGATAGACATAGTGCCTGAAGAACTATGGAGAGAGGTTTGGTGGTAATCAAAACCATCCCCAAGAAAAAGAAATACAAAAAGGCTAAATGGTTGTCTGAGGAGATCTTACAAACATCTGAAGAAAGAAAAACAGCTAAAGGCAAAGGAGAAAAGGAACATATACCCATCTGAATGCAGAGTTCCAAAGAATAGCAAGGAGAGATAAGAAAGCATTTCTCGGTGATCAATGCAAAGAAATAGAGGAAAACAATAGAATGGGAAAGTTAGAGATCTCTACAAGAAAATTAGAGATACCAAGGGAATATTTCATGCAAAGATGGGTACAATAAAGGACAGAAATGGTATGGACCTAACAGAAGCAGAAGATACTAAGAAGAGGTGGCAAGAATACATAGAAGAACTATACAAAACTCAGATAACCACAATTATGTGATCACTCACCTAGAGCCAGACAACCTGGGGTGTGAAGTCAAGTGGGCCTCAGGAAGCATCACTAGGAGCAAAGCTAGTGGAGGTGATGGAATTCGAGCGAGAGCTATTTCAAATCCTAAAAGATGATGCTGTGGAAGTGCTGCACACAATATGCCAGCAAATTTGGAAAACTCAGCAGTGGTCACGGGATTGAAAAAGGTCAGTTTTCATGCCAATCCCAAAGAAAGTCAATGCCAAAGAATGTTCAAACTACTGCACAATTGCACTCATATCACATGTTAGCAAAGTAATGCTCAAAATCCTCCAAGCTAGGCTTCAACTGTACGTGAACTGAGAATTTCCAGATGTTCAAGCTGGATAGAAAAAGCAGAGGAACCAGAGATCAAATTGCCAACATCCATTGGATCACAGAAAAAGCAAGAGAATTCCAGAAAAACATCTACCTCCTCTTCACTGACTATGCTAAAGCTTTTGACTGTGTGGAACACAACAAGCTGTGGAAAATTCTTTAAGAGCAGTATAAGTAGAAGTCCCCAATCTGTGCAAAACATTAAATCTAACAATTAGAAGGCTAGGAATTAATCAGAAGAAATATTGACAGATATATTCATGTTTATCTCAAGTATACATAATACAAAATTTTCATAATGGTGAAATGCTGACAGTGATATAAATACCCAACAAAGAGATGATTAAATTAATTACACAGGAATATATAGTGCTTTTGAACTGTGGTGTTGGAGAAGACACTTGAGAGTCCCTTGGACTGCAAGGAGATCCAACCAGTCCATTCTGAAGGAGATCAGCCCTGGGATTTCTTTGGAAGGAATGATGCTAAAGCTGAAACCCCAGTACTTTGGCCACCTCATGCGAAGAGTTGACTCATTGGAAAATACTCTGATGCTGGGAGGGATTGGGGGCAGGAGGAGAAGGGGACGACAGAGGATGAGATGGTTGGATGGCATCACTGACTTGATGGACGTGAGTCTGAGTGAACTCCGGGTGTTGGTGATGGACAGGGAGGCCTGGTGTGCTGCAATTCATGGTGTCGCAAAGGGTCGGACATGACTGAGCGACTGATCTGATCTGATATAGACATATATCTACTAGAAAAATATTCAGGCATTAAAATAATATCATAGAGGACTACTGAATTATTAGAAAATTGTCCATAATATATAAAATGATAAAAGGTACTTAAATTATACAAACAAGATATATTTGTGTGTGCACTGTTTAGTTGCTAAATCATGTCTGACTCTACAGCTCCATGGACTGCAGCACATCAGGCTCCCCTGTCCTTCACAATCTCCCAGAGCTTGCTCAGATTCATGTCCATTAAGTCAATGATGCTATCTAACCATCTCAGTCTCTGCCACCCCCTTCTCCTTTTGCTTTCAGTCTTTTATAGTATCAGCATCTTTTCCAATGATTCAGTTATTTTTTCATGGACATATTGATAGATTTATTTGAACCTAGCTGTTTTCACCTGCAAAATGGAAATTATGATAACTGTTCTTCTAGACTGAAGGATTATTTTAAACAGAGTGAAGGGTTATTTTAAAACATTTTAACTGTTCTTCCAGACTGAAGGATTATTTTAAACATTATTTTGAACACACACACACACATATATATATATATATTCATGTGTATGTGTATACATCTGTGATATTATTATTAAATCTGAGTCATCTGATTCTTAAGTACTTCAAAGTTATTTAGTATGTGTTCCTTGGTCTCATCTTCTCCTGGTTCTTTTTGGTGGAACATTATATGTATTTTATCCAGAAGTTTGTCTCATTTACAAAAGATCTCTTTGACCCTGTACTTCCTTGTGGCTCAGACAGTAAAGAATCTGCCTATAATTCAAGAGACCTGGGTTTGATCCCTGGGTTAAGAAGCTCCCTGGAGAAGAAAATGGCAACCCACTCTCATATTCTTGCCTGGAGAATTCCATGGACAGAGGAACATGGTGAGCTACAGTCCATGGGGTTGCAAGTGGTCAGACATGACTGAGCAACTAACACTTTCACTTTCACTACTTCCCTTAAATGTTTTAAACCTTTTTTTCTAATATCTTCATCCCCAGGATTATCTATTTATGCTTATACATGTAGATCTACTTTGATGTTCCTAAATGTGATATTTTCCTGGTTTTCCTTTTTAAGTCTTAAGCTTTACATTCTACACTGTCATCTATTAATACTTCACCATAACCTTTTCATACTTTCTCCTTTTCTTCCTTCATTTTTTTTTTTTAACCTTGAGTAATGCACTGCCATTCCCTTGATTCTTCACATGAGCTGGTGGAATTTAACATTTGTTCCCTAAAGTGTTGTTGCAGTTCCCTTTGAAATATGGAAACATGATAATAAATTGGATATTCCTCCTTTCAACAGGTACGTAACCCTCCTTTAAGTTATACATGTGTTTCCAGTGGAACCCGAAAAAGCCTCTGCAAAAAGAGACACATTCCTGTTGAGGGACTACATAAAACTATGGCACACACACAAAAATACCATCACTGAAATTTGTTTACTCAGCTTTGTTTTCTAATAGTGGATTTGCTCTTGATTTCTTCCCTTTTCTTCTTCCATGTCTTGGACTTTCCAGGTGGCACTTGTGGTAAAGAATCCATCTGCCAATGCAGGAGATACAAAAGACTTGGATTCAACCCCTTGGTTCTGGAAGATCCCCTGGAGTAGGAAATGGCAACCCCTGGAATAGGGAATGGCACACCGCTTCAATATTCCATGTTATGGGAAATAGATGGGGAAACAGTGGAAACAGTGTCAGACTTTGTTTTTTGGGGCTCCAAAATCACTGCAGATGGTGACTGCAGCCATGAAATTAAAAGATGCTCCTTGAAAGAAAAGCTATGACCAAACTAGACAGCATATTAAAAAGCAGAGACATCACTTTGCCAACAAAGGTCCGTCTAATCAAGCAGTCATGTATGGATGTGAGAGTTGGACTGTGAAAAAAGCTGAGTGCCGAAGAATTGATGCTTTTGAACTGTGGTGTTGGAGAAGACTTTTGAAAATCCCTTGGACTCCAAGGAGATCCAACCAGTCCATTCTGAAGGAGATCAGTCCTGGGTGTTCATTGGAAGGAATGATGCTAAAGCTGAAACTCCAATACTTTGGCCACCTCATGTGAAGAGTTGAGTCA
>NW_011494923.1:3163662-3176485 GCF_000754665.1 Bison bison bison | reverse complement strand
CATCACTGACTCGATGGACGTGAGTCTGGGTGAACTCCGGGAGTTGGTGATGGAGAGGGAGGCCTGGTGTGCTGCGATTCATGGGGTCGCAAAGAGTCAGACAGGACTGAGTGACTGAACTGAACTGAACTGAATTTTATTTTATGATAGTCCTCTTTTTTTTTTTTTTAATAAAGTGTAGGCCAGTAATACTCCTGAGTCAGTCTCTGTATTGTCACATTTCACAGAGCCATTTTTGCATGTAGTACCACATTTATGGTTTTGCTACATGGATCTGTTTAATTGTACTTCCTACAGCTCTCTGGAGAACACTATTGGTATTTGTCTACATCCTGTGTTCCTCTTATAACTCAAAGACCAATGTCATCTGCATGAAGTGATATTCATTTCAGACTATATAGTAGCATCTCACTTTCATGTGTGTATTTTACTTCCTAGAAAGTGCCTAAGAATTTACTTGCAAAATAATCTTCAGACTATACACACAGAGGGAAACTAGAAAAGCAGTCTTGTCTCTTTTCTCTGGCACCTTGAATTATGCACCCTTCACAAACATCCCCCCACCGTTGTATATGGGCTGCTGATGGTGTTGGAGGGAAATGTCTTCACATATTTCATCAATGTTTAGACAGATGGTCTTAAAGAGAAACTATTTGTGTTGTTGTTTGCATGATCAAACATTTGCTTCACGGAAATAAAATTTAATGTTATTAAACCATGACATCTCTTCAGAGTCTTCAACCCAATAGCTTTTTCCTCTTCTACCATGGTTCCTGTTGCTTCAAAAAATCTAAAAGTCAATGTTTAGTTTCATAGTCTGTGATTTTTAAAAAATATCTATCAATTCTTTAAAGAAAATGTCTAACAATATCTAGTCATGGCGATCATCAAATATTTAGTGATTTCTAAAATGTACTTAATTTAACTACAGCATTTCATTTGAATACTTTCTTCCTTGAACTCACTTCTTGAACTGTGAGTTTTCAATAAATTACTTATTCTTTGTTAGCACCTTACATCAGCTGAGATTCCTTTTTCTTTCTTGTTTCTGAAATTCTTACTGATCACGCTCATTATCAAGAGAATACAAGAATCACCAGCATCACTATTGTTTTTCTTTATTACCAACTTAACCTGTCTATGACTGTTTCATTCTCCACTGCTGTCTTATTTCCCTGTGCAACTTTAGACATCTATGGGAAGTGTCTTTATTCTTGTCTGGCCTTCTCTTTTTTCTCTCATCACCCTGACTATCTTTACAGATTTGTTATTTCTGTATGGATTTCTGCTACTGAGTCCTCACCCTGGTTTTCTCAGTCTGTGTACTCCTTTAAACATTTCTGCAGCTATTTTGCTCTTTAAAGCTGTTGGTTTGATTTCTTCCCTGGGGAATTTTCTTCATATCATTTTTCAAATATGAGCCACCACTTTGTGACATCTGGAAAGGTGAGCAGGAATTCTCTATCCTTGATCATCTCTCTTATATTTTTTAATTTCTTCTTGTTCTCACAGGGATAGTCTCAACCTCCAAATACCTCTGCCAAATTCCTCAGCTTCTGAGAAATTAATTTCAGCTATTATCATAGCAGAATCTGAAAACCTAATATCTTTCACATTGCATTATTCAACCTCTATTTTTCCTTCTATAAAAATACCATCAGTTTCTCTGACCCACTTTTCCAGAGATTTGGGGATAAATATTCACGACTATAAGCATGTGTATCTAAATTAGCATCCTTCAATCTGGTATTACAGATTGGCTTACACTTTTGATTTTATTGCCAAGTATTTTGGAGTTAGGAAGACCTCAAAATCTAACCACTTATGAATTACATGATTGTATATCTCAGTTTCCTCTTGGAGAAATAGAGATATTATTAACTGTGGTTTTTGTTTACTTTTGTTAACTGTCTTGTGCTTGTCACATGTCAAATGTGTTTATTACTTGTGAGACTTTTAGCAAGATACTTAAATCTCTGAACTTTAATTTCCTTATCTTTAAAATTAAAATAATAATAGTTCCCATGCAAAGATGCTATATATATATTAGCAATAATGATTGTAAAGTACCTGATACTCAGTAATAGGCAGTATTGGTGATGATAATTGCTACCATCATAATTTACCTTTTAAAGTTTATTCTTTTGCTATGCTATTTTTATCTGAGAGAAACCTAAAATATCTTCTAATATCAGCTACTTTTTCTAACATTGTGAGAAGATATTATGTCCTTATGTATTTGTTTTAAGTGGGTGGTAAATTTACTTAATTTACAATGTTTATTTTTGTCTATCCATTTTTCATCTCCAATCATACATTGTACAGTTTGAATGTCTTGCTCTGCACATCTATAATATACACTCTAATATGACAGGTGCACAGAGTACTGAGTACAGAACCTTAACCTCAGTACACTCCCTTGATGAATTTGATGTTGAGTTTTCAAACTAATATATCCAGTATTTTAAATTCCAATTTATCCAAACTTTTGTTCTTCCTTTTTTGCTACATTTATTGAGTACCTAAAGCACACCAGCCAATAAGCTAAACACTGGCAATAAAAAGGTGAAGATAATGTCCTGGCTCAAATGATTTAACAAACTAATGGGAGGTACAGCCACATAAAACATATAATTACAGTACAAAGTGATTTTATCATATCTTTGAGGTTCTTTTTAATCTCCTAGTTTTCATTCTATCTTTAATTCTTCCTATATCTATCTTCTAACTCCTTTTCAAGTCTTATGTTAATTCTACCTTTCTTCTAGGATTAGATTAAAATTACAAGACACAATAGTCTTTTGCTTCTCTGCCCTAACTTAAGTTATAACAAATCTTTACCTTTTCTTCCTGTGGGTAATCTTTAAAAGCTATTATAAAACTTTTCTAATTAAAAAAATAGTATGATGCAATAAGCTCTCATATACACATTATAAAGAGTCAATGATTACAATTAGTCATAAAAAAGTGTTAGTCGCTCAGTCGTGTCTGACTCTTTGCAACCCCATGGACTGTAGCCCACCAGGCTCCTCTATACATAGAATTCTCCAGGCAAGAATACTGGTATGGGTAAGTATTTCCTTCTCCAAGGGATCTTCCTGACACAGGGCTCAAACCCGAGTCTTCTGCATTGCAAGCAGATTCTTTACCATCTGAGCCACCAGGGAAACCTTGATATTAATGGAAAGAAATATCAATAACCTCAGATATGCAGATGATACCACCCTATGGCAAAAAGTAAAGAGGAATTAGAGTCTACTGATGAGGGTGAAAGAAAAGAGTAAAAAATCTGGCTTAAAACTCAACATTCAAAACAAAGATCATGGCATCTAGTCCCATCACTTCATGGCAAATAGATGGGGGAACAGTGGAAACAGTGACAGACTTTTTATTTTATTGGGCTTCAAAATCACTGTGGACAGTGACTGTAGCCATGAAATTAAAAGAAGCTTGCTTCTTGGAAAAAAGCAGTGACCAACCTAGACAGCCTATTAAAAAGCAGAGACATTACTTTGCCTACAAAGGTCCATCTAGTCCCAAACTATGGTTTTTCCAGTGGTCATGTATGGATATGAGAGCTGGACAATAAAAAAAGTTGAGTGCTAAAGAATTGATAGCTTCAAACTATGGTACTGGAGAAGACTCTTGAGAGTCCCTTGGACGACGGCCCCAAAGAGATCAAGCCAGTCAATCCTAAAGGAAATCAACCCTGAATATTCATTGGAAGGACTGCTGTTGAAGCTTAAACTTCAAATTTTGGCCACCTCATGCAAAGAGCTGACTCATTGGAAAAGATATTTAGGCTGGGAAAGTTTAAAGGCAGGAGGAGAAGGGGATGATAGAAGATGAGATGGTTGGATGGCATCACCAACTCAAAGGACATGAGTTTGAGCAAACTCCAGGAGTTGGTGAAGGACAAGGAAGCCTGGCTTGCTGCAGTCCATGGGGTTGCAAATGAGTGACTGAACAGCAACACCCCTGTGTCCCAAAGTCACAAGAAACATGCCACCAAATGATCTCCTTGCTTTTGCAAAAATTGCACTCCCAAGTTAACCGACTTCACCTGAGTATATGGTCTGTGAACTCAGTCACATTGACCCCTTGAGGATGCCTCCCCTAGGCCATAAGCTGCTCTTGCTTCACTTTCTGCTGTAAATGTGCCTCTCTGCCAAGCATGGACCAGCATTCTCATAAGGTTCCTCATCACCATCGCTTACCACTTTACTGTCAGAGATGCTGGGTTCTTCAGGGTCATGGGGTTCTTGCTCTAATGCCAATATACATTGCTCTAGTTCTTCCAAGTTTCTCTGCATATTATGCACCAGTGCAGCATCGCCATCAGGCACGGTCCATAGTCACCTTCAAGGCAGTCAGGAAAATCCACCCCACAGTGCCAGCGGCAGTACATGCAGCCTTGTTTGGCAAACAGGAACTCACCACCTTTAATGCCTTTTCAGTGCTATTTGGTGACCTGTCCACTGCCTCCCAGTCTTCCACTGGAGCCCATGCCAAGAGGGTAACAGGCACACAGTACCATATGCTATCTGTTGGCTACTGGCTTCCTCCATCCAGTGGAGCCTCAGGCTTTGCTACCTGCTGGGTATCCTGCCAACTATGCCAGTTGCTGATCATCCTGTTCACAGCACCAATTGTCTTGCACTTCACACTGGTCACACTGTTTGCTGAACCCAGGTTAGGCAAGACTCAAGCTAAGAGGCTGGAAGAAGAGGCAAGGAGCCATAGGAACTGTGAACACATTTCTTCTCTACTGGCTGGCATGGCAGCCATAGCACAGCCACTCTCCTGGATGACGCAGCAGTCACAACATAACCATAAAGGAGCCATAATATAACCTCATATAGTGTAACTTTGATGTCTCTACAATGTAGCCCCAATGCAGCAGCAGCCAGGGCTTTCATGATGAATCTCATACAGGCATACGGCACAAAGTAGCCTGTGACTAATCAAGTACCTCATGAACTGCATGTGCACATCACGAGGAGTGCAGTGCTATAAGTGATTTCAGCTGTTCCATAATCATTATTTACAAAATGTGGGGCAAGAGCCAGAGGCTACAGGGTGAGAGAGCCTGACCATGCCATCTTGGCTAATTTGCCCTTTTCCTACATCAGAGATGACCTGGATTGAGGAAAGAAATGGTTACATGTATATTTTCCAGCATGGCAGTCATCAAGTAGCTGGACTTCCTACTTAGAGGTTGATTTCACTTGAGTGACTCACCCAATATTACCAAACAGAAAACACATGGCTTTTTTAATTACCTAACTCCTGAAATCACATAGAGTTACTTTTGATGCACTCTATTGTTCAAACCAGCAATAAGCCTGTCCAGATTCAGGCTTATTTAATCTCTCAATGATAGGAAGGTCAAACAAGTTTGAAGCTATATTTTGAGAACACAGAAGTCTTTAATATAATATAATATAATACCAATTCCATATTTCAGTTGTCTCAAAATGTCTTTTTATGCTTGGTGTTCAAATCATGCTCTATAAAAGGTCTAAATATCTCATTTTTTCCCCTAAAAGACAAAAACGATTCTTTTTAATGGTATTCAGTTGCAGATAAAACCTGATCAATTATCTTATAAAATGACCCACATTACTTCTTTGTAGTGCCATTTAATTTTATTATTCTAACTCCCTGTAAACCAGAAATGATATATAAAGACTGATTAGATTTATACTCAGCATTTTGGCAGAAATATTTTCTAGGTGGTGCTCTGTATGTTATACTGCATCCTGACAGGAGACACATAGCATCTAGTTGTCCCATTATTAATGGTTGATCAGTTATTTCAGGAAGTGATAACTTGTTCCCTCTATTCCAAAGTCATGATTTTTTTGTTTGTTTTTCATCTTGAAATCAGTAAATAATACTTGGGATAATACTTTTGCTCTTTAGAATAATCAAACCCTGTCAACTTCTTACAAAACATTTTAAAAAATACTTTAAATATTCCCTTTTTTCTTCCAGTTTTACTAAGATACCACTGACATACAATACTCTGTATGTTTAAAGTGCACAGCATAATAATTTTACTTACTTCATCATGAAATAATTATCACAGTAAGTTTAGTGAACTTGCATCATCTCATATAGACACAAATTTATATAATAGAAAAAAATTTATGATGAGAACTCAGAATTTATGCTCTTATATTTTAAGCACAACATAAAGCAATGTTAATTATATTTACCATGTTCTACATTACATTCCTAGTACCTATTTATCTGTAATTAGAAGTTTGTAATGTATGACTATCTTCATCCAATTTTCCCTCCCCTCCTTACATGTGAAAACCACAAATATGTCTTTTTCTATGAGTTTGTTTTTGAAGTATAATGACTTATCTACAACACTATGCTAATTTCTGTTACACATGTAGTTATTTGATATTTCTATACATTTCAAAATGATTACCATGGTGTTTAATTATGATATGTTATCATGCAAAGGTATTACAAGTTATTGACTATATTCCCTACCCTGTATGTTTCATACTAGTGGCTCTTTCCTTTTGCAACTACAAGTTTATACCTTTTAATCTCCCTTACCTATTTTTTCCTTCCCACACACCCTTTTCCTCAAATGTGCAACCACCTGTTTGTTCTCTGTATCTAAGAATATATTTCTGTTTTATTATGTTTGTTCATTTGTTTTGTTTTTTAGGTTCCACATTTAAATAAAATTATACAATGTTTTCTTTCTCTGTGTGCCTTTTATCACTTAACATAATGCTCTCTAAGTCCATTTATGCTGTTGCAAAGAACAAGACTTATTTGTTCTTATGTGTAAGTAGTATTCTGTTGTGTGTGTATGTATATATGCCATATATTATCCATATCTCTATTTATGAACACTTAGGTTGTTTTCATATCTTGGGTATTGTAAATAACACTGCAATGAACATAGGGGCTTATGTATATTTTCTAATGAGTGTTTTCAGATAAATATATGGGAGTGAAATTACTGAATTGTATGGCAGGACTATTTTTAAGTTTCTAAGGAATCTTCATACTCTTCTCCATAGTGGCTACACCATTTTACATTCTTACCAACAGTGCATGAGGATTTCTTTTTCTCCATATCATCATCAAAACTTGTTCCCTGTTGTATTTTTTATAATAACCATTCTGACAGGTGTCAAATGATATCTAATTATGACTTTAATAACCATTTCCCTGAAAATTAATAATGTTGTGCTTCTTTTCATGTATCTGTTGGCCATCTGTATTCGTTTTTTGGAAAAATCTCCAGAACCTCTACCCATTTTTTAATCAAACTGTTTTTTGGATCTTGAGTTCTATGAGTTCTTCATGCATTTTATATATTACCCCCTTATTGGTTATATTATTTGTAAATATCTTCTCTCACTCAGTAGGTGACTTTCATTTTATTGATGGTTTCCTGAGATGTGTAAAATTTTTTAGTTTGATATGGTCCTCAGATATCAAATTGCCAACATCTGCTGGATCATGGAAAAAGCAAGAGAGTTCCAGAAAAATATCTATTTCTGCTTTTATTGACTATGCTTTATTGACTTTAAAGCCTTTGACTGTGTGGATCACAATAAACTGTGGAAAATTCTGAAAGAAATGGGAATACCAGACCACCTGACCTGCCTCTTGAGAAACCTATATGCAGGTCAGGAAGCAATACTTAGAATTGGACATGTAACAACAGACTGGATCCAAACAGGAAAAGGAGTACGTCAAGACTGTATATTGTCACCCTGCTTATTTAACTTATATGCAGAGTACATCATGAGAAATGCTGCTCTGGAAGAAACACAGCTGGAATCAAGATTGTTGGAAGAAATATCAATAACCTCAGATATACAGATGACACCACCCTTATGGCAGAAAGTGAAGAGGAACTCAAAAGCCTCTTGATGAAAGTGAAAGAGGAGAGTGAAAGAGTTGGCTTAAAGCTCAACATTTAGAAAACGAAGATCGTGGCATTTGGTCCCATCACTTCATGGGAAATAAATGGGGAAACAGTGGAAACAGTGTCAAGAATTATTTTTGGGGCTCCAAAATCACTGTAGATGGTGACTGCAGCCATGAAATTAAAAGATGCTTACTCCTTGGAAGGAACGTTATGACCAACCTAGATAACATATTCAAAAGCAGAGACATTACTTTGCCAACAAAGATCTGTCTAGTCAAGGCTATGGTTTTTCCTGTGGTCATATATGGATGTGAGAGTTGGACTGTGAAGAAAGCTGAGCACTGAAGAATTGATGCTTTTGAACTGTGGTGTTGGAGAAGACTCTTGAGAGTCCCTTGGACTGCAAGGAAATCCAACCAGTCCATCCTAAAGGAGATCAGTCCTGGGTGTTCTTTGGAAGGACTGATGCTAAAGCTGAAACTCCAATACTTTGGCCACCTCATGAGAACAGTTGACTCATTGGAAAAGACTCTGATGCTAGGAGGGATTAGGGCAGGAGGAGAATGGGACGACAGAGGATGAGATGGCTGAATGGCATCACTGACTCGATGGACATGAGTTTGAGTAAACTCTGGGAGTTGGTGATGGACAGGGAGGCCTGGAGTCCTGCGATTCATGGGGTCACAAAGAGTCAGACATGACTGAGTGATGGCTCTGAAGTCACTCATTCGTGTCTGACTCTTCGCGACCCCATGGACTGCACACGCAAAGCTTCTCTGTCCTTCACCAACTCAGTAAGCCTCTTATTCTTATCCGTCAGAGGGCAGACAGAATGAAAACCACAATCACAGAAAACTAATCAAACTGATCACATGGACCACAGCCTTGTCTAACTCATCAAACTATGAACCATGCCGTGTAGTGCCACCCAAGATGGACAGGTTATGGTGGACAGTTCTGATAAGATGTGGCCCACTGGAGAAGGGAATGGCAAACCACTTCAGTATTCTAGCCTTGAGAACCCCATGATGTAGTCCTACTTGTTTACATTTTGTTTCCCTTGCCTGAGGCAACATACCCACCCCCAAAAAACCCTGATTGATGGCAAAGATCTTAATGCCTGTGTTTCCTTCTAGAATTTTTTATGGTTTCAGGTCTTACGTTTAAATCTTTAGTCAATTTTGAATTTATTTTTGTGCACAGTATGAGAGTGTAGTCCAGTTTTATTCTTTCACATGTAGTTGTCCAGTCTTCCCAATCTCGTTTATTGAAGGGACTATTTTTCCTCTATTGTACATTAATGCTTCTTTTGTCATAGAGTAATTGTTCATGTAAGTGTGGGCTCATTTCTGGCCTCTCTCTTCTGTCCCATTAATTCACAAGTCTGATTTTTCTGCCAGTGCCATACTGTTTTGATTACTATAGCTTTAAATGGTAATGTTTAAACCAGGGATTATGATAACTCTAGTTTTGTTCTTTCTCAAGATTATTTGTCTATCCAAACTCTTCTACATTCCAAGAGAGAACACACCTCAATATAATAAAGGCAATAAATTACAAGTCCATAGCTACCATCATACTCAAGGATTAAAAGCTGAAAGTATTTCCTCTAAGATCAGGCACAAGACAAAAAATGACTAGTCTTGCCACTTTTATTTAACATGGTATTGCAAATCTTAGCCATAGCAGACAACGGAAAAAAAAAAAAATCCAGACTGGAAAGAAAGGTGTGAACCATCTCTTTTTGCAGATAGTATAATACTAAACATAGAAAAATACTAAAGACACCATCAAAAAACAATTAGATCTTGCCAAAGAATTTGGTAAAATTTCAGGATATCAAATTCATATACAATAATCTATTGTGTTTCTATGTATTAACAATAAACTATCCAAAAGAAAAATAAGCAATAACAGTTGCAATTGCATCAAAAATTAAAGAATAAAAACACCTAGAAATAATTCTAGCTAAGGAGGTAAAGGACTCATGTCCAGAAAACTGTAAGGTATTCATGAAAAATATTAAAGAGGAAAGATAGATCATGTTCATGGATTAGAAGAATTAATTGCTAAAGTGACAATAATACCCAAGACAGTCTATATATTCAATGCAATCCATGTCAAAATATTAATGACACTTTTCACAGAACTAAAACAAATAAGGATATTACTTGGTATAATCATGACAGTAGTGTCTGCAAAATGGTGAATTTCTAATTCTATTTTTCCTTCAAATATATCTATTGGAATTCACATATAAATAAGTTTTTTCTTGTTAGTAAATTTACTAGAAAAATGAAAGAAAATGTATATTTTTTATTTTATTACTGATTTTCTGAGTAAATTATTTGTATGTTTGATATATATCATAATGCTAAGAAAAGTTTGCCTTGTTTTGATTTCTAATCTGTTTCATAACAACTTTTATTACCACAAATATAAAATGTGTATTTAGTATTTTGAATTAGATTCAGTTGTTATTTTTTATGGCTTTTAAATAATCCTTTCATTAACAGTGTGATCACCTTAAGAGTGTTAACTGTGACTTTTTTTGACATGACCCCACATTAGTCTTTGATACCTTCCCTTATTTCTAGCATAGCAAATTCTTCTCTGTTATTTTTGTACATTTCCTACCTAAACCTGAACAAGCTATTTTTCTAAGAACCCTAATAATTTTCAGTGAGAATAATATTTAGACATCATGACATATACATGTGGAAATTTAGAGATATTGAGTTGATATAGCTTCTTGGCCTTTCTTAGTGGACAGAGGGGAAGTATATTTTAAACAAAACAAACTATGAAGTTATACTTAATATCAAATTCAGTATTGTATAATTTTTAACTTTTTGAAATTTTAACTTTATACCTCTCCCCTTTAAGTTGAAAATTCTAAAATTACTACCTTTTTATAATGTTATTCTATAACATATGTAAGCAAAGTTTAAAGCCAGAGCAATAAAACTAAATAAAATTAATGTTTGTAATGTTAGATTTCTTTGTTTGGAATCATTACTTTTAAGGATGTATAGATAAAATATATATTCAGAAACTTGTCAAAATGATTTTTTGTCTTTGTAGTTATATCACCAACATATGTTTATTTTTTTCAGTTTGTCTTAGTGTTTAAGAATATTTTTATGTAAATTTATTTTTAATATATTAAAATTTGTATGTTTTAAATCAAAATTGGCAATATATTCTCAGAAACATTTTACTCTCATTACAGTTCTCTCCATATATTCTCTGCCTCCCTGTACAAAATAAATATTGTTGTTAGTTTTTGTTTTGGATTTCTAGTGTTTTTGTCTATTTGTAGCATTCTTTTATAAATATAAATGTGTGTGTGCATGCTAAGTTACTTCAGTCGTGCCTGACTCTGTGAGCCCATGGACTGTGGCACACCAGGCTTCCCTATCCTTTACTATCTTCTGGAGTTTATTCAAATACATGTCCATTGAGTCAGTGATGCCATCCAACCATCTCACTCTGTCCTCCCCTTCTTCTGTCTTCAGTCTTTCCCAGCATCAGGGTCTTTTCCAATGAGTCAGCTCTTCCCATAGTGTATTGGATGCTTCAGGTTCAGCAGCAGTCCTTCTAATGAATATTCAGGGTTGATTTCCTGTAAGATTGACCAGTTTGATCTCTTTACAGTCCAAGGGACTCTCAAGAGTCTTTTCCAGAACCACAGTTCAAAGGCATCAATTCTTTGGTTCACAGCCTTCTTTATGGTTGCAGTTTCTATAGCTCCTCACATTTTCTTCTTCTGTTCAAGATTGATTTCCTTTAATTATAAGCTTTAAAATTTTTAAAATAAACACACTTTTGAAACAAATCTATCATTTACTTAATTCTTAATGAAGAATAATAACAACAGAGTGGAAGAAAAATAATACAAAATTACCTGAAAACTGCAGGGTGTCTTCATTGTTCATGTTTTGTTTTTAATTGCAAACAGAGCAGGAGCAAACAAATGCAAATTTGTTCACTAGAACAATGTCCAACGATAGAAACATGAAATAAATAAATGACCTCTCTCAACAAAAAACAGACTGGAAACTGTTTTTGTAATAAATTACATGCTTCAAAAATGATAAAAATCATTCTGTCACTGTGTCATATTAAGAATGAATTCCCTGTATATAAGATTAGAGCAAGATAATAGTGGGTCAAAGAAAGGCAATGCCAAAAAATGCTCAAACTACCACACAATTGCACTCCTCTCACACGCTAGTAAAGTAATGCTCAAAATTCTCCAAGCCAGGCTTCAGCAATATGTGAACCGTGAACTTCCTGATGTTCAAGCTGGTTTTAGAAAAGGCAGAGGAACCAGAGATCAAATTGCCAACATCCACTGGATCATGGAAAAAGCAAGAGAGTTCCAGAAAAACATCTATTTCTGCTTTATTGACTATGCCAAAGCCTTTGACGGTGTGGATCACAATAAACTGGAAAATTCTGAAAGAGATGGGAATACCGGACCACCTGATCTACCTCTTGAGAAATTTGTATGCAGGTCAGGAAGCCACAGTTAGAACTGGACATGGTACAACAGACTGGTTCCAAATAGGAAAAGGAGTTCGTCAAGGCTGTATATTGTCACCCTGTTTATTTAACTTATATGCAGAGTACATCATGAGAAACGCTGCTTGGAAGAAACACAAGCTGGAATCAAGACTGCTGGGAGAAATATCAATAACCTCAGATATGCAGATGACACCACCCTTATGGCAGAAAGTGAAGAGGAACTAAAAAGCCTCTTGATGAAAGTGAAAGTGGAGAGTGAAAAAGTTGGCTTAAAGCTCAACATTCAGAAAATGAAGATCATGGCATCTGGTCCCATCACTTCATGGGAAATAGATGTGGAAACAGTGGAAACAGTGTCAAACATTATTTTTGGGGGCT
>NW_011494923.1:3158818-3163356 GCF_000754665.1 Bison bison bison | reverse complement strand
CCTTGGACTGCAAGGAGATCCAACCAGTCCATTCTGAAGGAGATGAGCCCTGGGATTTCTTTGGAAGGAATGATGCTAAAGCTGAAACTCCGGTACTTTGGCCACCTCATGCGAAGTGTTGACTCATTGGAAAAGACTCTGATGCTGGGATGGATTGGGGACAGGAGGAGAAGGGGACGACAGAGGATGAGATGGCTGGATGGCATCACTGACTCGATGGACCTGAGTCTGGGTGAACTGCGGGAGTTGGTGATGGACAGGGAGGCCTGGCGTGCTGCCATTCATGGAGTCGCAAAGAGTCAGACATGACTGAGTGACTGATCTGATCTGAATAGTGGGTCTTAAAATTAAAATTCCTTTTTTTTAACCTCCTCAAGTCATCTTAGCTACTTAGATAATCTGTACATATAATAATTTTGTCAAATGTTGTGCTTTTCTCATCCCTATCAGTTCAGTTCAGTTCAGTCGCTAGTCATGTCCAACTCTTTGCGACCCCATGAATCGCAGCACGCCAGGCCTCCCTGTCCATCACCAACTTCCAGAGTTCACTCAGACTCATGTCCATTGAGTCAGTGATGCCATCCAGCCATCTCATCCCCTGTTATCCCCTTCTCCTCCTGCCCCCAATCCCTCCCAGCATCAGAGTCTTTTCCAGTGAGTCAACACTTCGCATGAGGTGGCCAAAGTACTGGAGTTTCAGCTTTAGCATCATTCTTTCCAAAGAAATCCCAGGGCTCATCTCCTTCAGAATGGACTGGTTGGATCTCCTTGCAGTCCAAGGGACTCTCAAGAGTCTTCTCCAATACCACAGTTCAAAAGCATCAAATCTTTGGCACTCAGCTTTCTTCACAGTCCAACTCTCACATCCATACATGACCAGTGGAAAAATCATAGCCTTGACTAGATGGACCTTTGTTGGCCTTATAGAAAAGTTAAAAGAGAGATCTTTATTTTGACACTTCTACTATTAGGTACTGCTCTCTCTTGTGGTTATACTAAAGTTATTGTTGATTGGTTGCTAAGTAGTGTCCAACTCATTGCAACCCCATGGACTGTAGCACGTCAGGCTCCTTTGACCTCCACTACCTCCCAGAGTTTGTTCAAAGACATATGCATTGAGTCGGTGATGCTATCTAACCATCTCATCTTCTGCCATCCCTTTCTCCTTTTGCCTTCAGTCTTTCCCAGCATCAGGGTCTTTTCCAACGAATCTGCTCTTTCATCAGGTGGCCAAAGTATTGGAGCTTCAGCTTCAGCATCAGTCATTTCAATGAATATTCACAGTTGGTTTCCTTTAGGAATGACTGATTTGATCTTCTGGCAATCCAAGGGACTCAGACACGCTCATTTATACCCTTTGTTGTTATTTCTAAAAGAATAATATATATTTAATGCTTTCACAGACATGATAGATGAGATTATTTTTAGGCTACTAATCATTTCCTTTCCTCACCTACATAAAAGTAGGTGTATACTTCTTCTCTCCACTGATGCTGGTTTTGACCATGAAACTGTATTTGATTTGATGGTGAATGAACTGTTTCTCCCTCCAAGATTTTAGGCTTCGTCATATCAAGTGCTTTAGCCCATGGAACATCAATTGTTGTAACAGAAGCAAAGGCTTGAAACATGCCTGCACGGTGAAATATTTATTCTTGTGCTTCTGGCATCATTCTGGGCAGAAAATATGTTAGATACTCACCCAAAAAGGATAAGAAATATGTGGAGTATACCTGGACACAGTGTGCAGCTTAGACTCAAACCCAATTCAGCCAAGCATAGATCAACTGAAGTTCAGCTAACCCACAGGTATCTGAAAATAGAAGAAATGATAACTGTTTAAAGCTCTTAAGTGAGGGTGCAGCTAACTGTTACAAAAAAGTACAAAAGCCAAAACCTCCAGTGAAAATTAATACTGCTCATTCTCAAAGTCCTTTCTCAGAAAATACACAGTATTATCAATTGCTTACATATTCTTCAAGCTCTCCTATGCATATATGAGAAATAATATATTTATAAATAGACAGATGCATATTTCAAAAAAGACCATTTTATACATACTCTTCTATATCTTGACTTTTTTTACTTAATAAACCTTCAGGATTCTTCCATATTTGTAGATAAATCTGCATCATTTTTTTAATGTCCCAATTATATTTCATTTATAAAAAAGCTATAACATATTGAAGTATCCTTCATTTCTAGATGATATAAATTATTTGGAAACTTTCTATTCTGCCCAATTTTGAAAAATCTCCATCCTAGCATGGTTCCTTCATTTGAAAGTTTTATCTCCTTTTACTTTTGAACTGTGCTGTTGGAGAAGACTCTTGAGAGTCCTTTGGACTGCAAGGAGATGCAACCAGTCCATCCTAAAGGAGATCAGTCCTGGGTGTTCATTGGAAGGACTGATACTAAAGGTGAAACTCCAATACTTTGGCCACCTGATGTGAAGAGTTGACTCATTGGAAAAGACCCTGATGCTGGGAGGGGTTGGAGGCAGGAGGAGAAGGAAACAACAGAGGATGAGGTGGCTGAGGCATCACCGATTCGATGGACATGAGTTTGAGTGAACTCTAGGAGTTGGTGATGGACAGGGAGGCCTGGTGTGCTGCGATTCATGGGGTCGCAAAGAGTCGGACACAACTGAGTGACTGAACTGACTGACAGACTGACTGTTATAACAATTATGCAAGTTAATATTTTTTGGTCCTTTAGCAAGTGTTGTCTTCATAATAATCTTGTGAAGTAAGTATGACCATTACTTTTCAATTTCACTGAGGCAGAAAAAGTTGAGTTCAAACTAACTAGTAAATAATATGACTAGACTCAAATTCAATCTCTCTTTTTAAAAAATATTACCTGACCCAGTGTGAACTTGTTAAAAATACAAAGAATCCAATGCTTGCTAAACCAAATTCTGAGTCAAATTTATGAGACTGCTCTTTCTAAATGATAAGACAGACATGAAAGTTAAATAAAAAAAGCAAATAGCAAAATGTTTATTCAACCATTTGCTGAATATGTATTTATTGCACATTTATTTGTGGCTCTGCACATGGAACAACAGACTGTTTCCAAATAAGAAAAGGAGTATGTCAAAGCTGTATATTGTCACCCTGCTTTTTTAATTTCTATGCAGAGTACATCATGAGTAACGCTGGACTGGAAGAAGCACAAGCTGGAATCAAGATTGCTGGGAGAAATATCAATAACCTCAGATATGCAGATGACACCACCCTTATGGCAGAAAGTGAAGAACTAAAGAGCCTCTTGATGAAAGTGCAAGAGGAGAGTGAAAAAGTTGGCTTAAAGCTCAACATTCAGAAAACTAAGATCATGGCATCTGGTCCCATCATTTCATGGGAAATAGATGGGGAAACATTTGGGGCTCCAAAATCACTGCAGATGGTGATTGAAGCCATGAAATTAAAAGATGCCTACTCCTTGGAAGGAAAGTTATAACCAACTTAGCATATTAAAAAGCAGAGACATTATTTTGCCAATAAAGGTCCGTCTAGTCAAGGGTGTGGTTTTTCCAGTGGTCATGGATGGATGTGAGAGTTGGACTATAAAGAAAACTGAGCACAGAAGAATTGATGCTTTTGAACTGTAGTTTTGGAGAAGACTCTTGAGAGTGCCTTGGACTGCAAGGAGATCCAACCAGTCCATCCTAAAGAAGATTGGTCCTGGGTATTTATTGGAAGGACTGATGTTGAAGTTGAAACTCCAATATTTTGGTCACCTAATGTGAAGAGCTGACTCATTTGAAAAGAACCTATGTTGGGAAAGATTGAAAGCAGGAAGAGAAGGGGACGACAGAGGATGAGATGGTTGGATGGCATCACTGACTCAATGTATATGAGTTTGGATAAACTCTAGGAGTTGGTGATGGACAGGTAAGCCTGGTGTGTTGAGGTTCACAGGGCCACAAAGAGTTGGACAGGACTGAACGTCTGAACAGAACTGAACAGCTGGTAAAGAATCCCCCTGCCATGTCAGAGACCTGGGTTCAATCCCTGGATTGAGAAGATCCCCTGGATACAGGAAAGGCTACCCAGTCCAGTATTCTGGCCTAGAGAATTCCATGGACTGTATAATCCATGGGGTCGCAAGGAGTCGGACATGACTGAGCAACTTTCACTTTCACTATTACCTACAAGACACTGTAGTTATCCTTGAGTATACATTCCAAAATGCAGAATTTCTTTTGTATTTTGTATACTCCTCCAACTTTTCTATGGATTGCTCAAGTAGTAGTGTTCAACATAATATTTAGTTGAAAGAAAGCAATTAAACTGTGTTTCTAATGGGTTTGAAATCTTCAGCTGAGTGAAACTCAGAACATAGTTTCCAACAATAATAAAAATTCGTAAAACAATCCTAACTTCTACAGAAAAGAGAAATTTAAAGGAAACTATTAACATGAAACATCAAAAAAATACTAATAATGAGTTACCATTTATAGAGTGCTTATCATGTACAAATAGATTTTCAGAGATTATGTATTTAATATGAATAATAATTTTATGAGATTT
>NW_011494923.1:3158290-3158718 GCF_000754665.1 Bison bison bison | reverse complement strand
AGGATGAACTATGGAATGAGGTTCATGACATTGTACAGGAGACAGGGATCAAGACCATTCCCATGGAAAAGAAATGCAAAAAAGCAAAATGGCTGTCTGGGGAGGCCTTACAAATCGCTGTGAAACGAAGAGAAGTGAAAAGCAAAGGAGAAAAGGAAAGATACAAGCATCTGAATGCAGAGTTCCAAAGAATAGCAAGGAGAGATAAGAAAGCCTTCCTCAGTGATCAATGCATAGAGGAAAACAACAGAATGGGAAAGACCAGAGATCTCTTCAAGAAAATTAGAGATACCAAGGGAACATTTCATGCAAAGATGGGCTTGATAAAAGACAGAAATGGTATGGACCTAACAGAAGCAGAAGATATTAAGAAGAGATGGCAAGAATACACAGAAGAACTGTACAAAAATGATCTTCACAACCCAGAT
>NW_011494923.1:3156843-3157848 GCF_000754665.1 Bison bison bison | reverse complement strand
GAGCCAGACATCCTGGAATGTGAAGTCAAGTGGGCCTTAGAAAGCATCACTATGAACAAAGCTAGTGGAAGTGATGGAATTCCAGTTGAGCTATTTCAAATCCTGAAAGATGATGCTGTGAAAGTGCTGCCCTCAATATGCCAGCAAATTTGGAAAACTCAGCAGCGGCCACAGGACTGGAAAAGATCAGTTTTCATTCCAATCCCAAAGAAAGGCAATGCCAAAGAATGCTCAAACTACCACACAATTGCACTCATCTCACACGCTAGTAAAGTAATGCTCAAAATTCTCCAAGCCAGGCTTCAGCAATATGTGAACCGTGAACTTCCTGATGTTCAAGCTGGTTTTAGAAAAGGCAGAGGAACCAGAGATCAAATTGCCAACATCCGCTGGATCATGGAAAAAGCAAGAGAGTTCCAGAAAACATCTATTTCTGCTTTATTGACTATGCCAAAGCCTTTGATGGTGTGGATCACAATAAACTGTGGAAAATTCTGAAAGAGATGGGAATACCAGACCACGTGATTTGCCTCTTGAGAAATTTGTATGCAGGTCAGGAAGCCACAGTTAGAACTGGACATGGAACAACAGACTGGTTCCAAATAGGAAAAAGAGTACGTCAAGGCTGTATTTTGTCACCCTGTTTATTTAACTTATATGCAGAGTACATCATGGGAAACGCTGGACTGGAAGAAACACTAGAGCACTTAAAATTCTGTTTTCAAATAAAATTCATTTTAAAAAGTCAATTTTAACATCAAAGGACAAATGAGTCCATGTAGACATTGTAAAGATTCAATAAGTATTAATTTGGGGGGAATATTTGCCTAGAACAAAGACAGTTTTTTTTGAGAGAAATTCTGTTTCCAACTGCAGAGTTAGTATTCTCATCCAGACAATTATATGATATGATTTAAAATTAAGATTTACATTTCAATATTTGGCAAAACCAACACAATATTGTAAAGTTTAAAAATAAAATAAAATTTAAAATAAAATAAAATA
>NW_011494923.1:3150033-3156743 GCF_000754665.1 Bison bison bison | reverse complement strand
ATTTTAAATGGCATTAGACCACATAGTCGGAGAAGGTGATGGCACCCCACTCCAGTACTCTTGCCTGGAAAATCCCATGGACGGAGGAGCCTGGTAGGCTGCAGTCCATGGGGTCGTGAAGAGTCAGACATGACTGAGTGAATTCACATTCACTTTTCACTTTCATGCATTGGAGAAGGAAATGGCAACCTACTCCAGTGTTCTTGCCTGGAGAATCCCAGGGACAGGGGAGCCTGGTGGGCTGCCATCTACGGGATCACACAGAGTCAGACACGACTGAAGTGACTTAGCAGCAGCAGCAGCAGCAGACTACATATTATATGATATCTTAAACAATAGATTGGCATAAATAACAATCATTTCATACAGCTTTTTAAGTTTCAAATCAATAAAAGTTGGAGGCACGTTATAAACACAACTATTTCAAGGCAAAATATGAGGAAGGTAAACTATTAAGGCTCAAAAATATAACTATTTATCCTACATCTTAAGGCATGATAGAGTATATGAAACAGAGAATTGAGTTAGTGAATAAGTAAACTCAAATATCAGTTGTCTTAATAGAATCCATTCCAGAAATTGGAATTGAGTCCTTGGTGCTCCACTGCACGCTTGGTAAAGTATTCACTAAAGGGGTTATACAGATCCATAATCAATGAAAGTAAGATACTTTTGAAAAAAAGGAGACAAGCATGTGTAGTTAGTTTCTTGACTAAATGTGGATCATCGCAGTACTACACAAACTCAGTTGCAAGGTCCTACAGAAAGTAAAACATTTTAACAAGTGGGAAAAATATTTGTGCCAGATCTCAAATTACTGAGCCATGAGTCATGGAAGAGAAGGTTTGGGCCTAGAAATCTCTAAGGGCTGATAATAACTGTAGGCTCCTAATAGTAAAAAGAAAAAAAAATAATAATAATAATCTCACCTTATTACAGACCCCTTTAGATTTGCTATATTTAATGAAGCATGGTCAGGTGATTGGTCCACAAAGGGGAGTCAGATGCAAAATATCTCTACAGAAATGAATTGACTTTCTAAATAGAACTTTTCAATATTGTATTTGGAAACTGTCAAAAATAGTGATTTGGTTTGGATGCAGATGGTGTCAATTTGAGAGCAAGAATGTAAAAAATAGTTTTATTTCTCAAGTAGACACTTTGTTCCTTGGTGTTTCTAGTATCTTTAGGTAACTAAATCTAGACACCATCAAGCACATTTGATTAATTCCATTATAAAATCTGAGCAAATTCAGGATTCACAGCATAATTCCAGTCTAGACTGTGAAAGTGAAAGCTGCTCAGTCCTGTCTGACTCTTTGTGACCACATGCTCTATAGAGTCCATGGAATTCTCCAAACCAGAATACTGGAGTGGGTAGCCTTTCCCTTCTCCAGGGGATCTTCCCAACCCAGGGATCAAACCCAGGTCTCCCAAATTGCAGGAAGATCTTTACCAGCTGAGCCACAAGGAAAGCCATATCTAATTTTTTATTTTTTGGTTCAGCCACAGCCTCAGGTCCTTCATAAAATGCCAGCATTGGAAAGTAACATGGGATGGGGAAAAGTCAGTTGGCATGATGGGGCCCCTGTTGAAGATGAAGAACCAGAAAATAGAAGCCAAGTTTGTGTCCTTATTGGCTTCAGCTGCTGATGTCCACCTGATTGGTTCTCTTGATACAGGTCATTCCCAGTGGTAGTTCTGATGGCAGTACATTTGCCTATGTTCTTATTTGAATAAATGGTAGTAAGATGGTAGTAGAAGTAAAACTGCATGCTTCATCTTACCTTTTTTTTTTTTGTATCATAGCTAAAATTTTTCTCCTCCCAATTGGCCTCCTGATTCTTCCCTGACTTTAATTATTCAAGTTACCCATGAATGATGTTTCTCTGAGCATCATAAACCTGTAGATAGTTTTCATAATTCACTAGGCTGTGGCTCCTTGGTGAACTCAAAGACTCCTCTTGTTTCTATATGCCTTATGCCAGGAGAAATCTTGCTCTGTTATTTGCACATAAGAGACATCAAGTAGCAGTTAAAGCAAAAAAAAGATTAAATTTTATTTGCAAATTGGATTAGAAACAATTTGAGAATACTAAATTATCTAACATAAATAATTAAATTGATGTGTATTGCTATGAATTTACTTGAAAGTATCATGATTGAGTTCTCTGTGCTAGAATTAACAGGAATTCAAAAACATAAAAATAGGTTTGGTTGGGAAAAAAAAAAAAAGTACTTTTCCAGTTCATGAGTAGAATATATCTTCCCATCTATTTGGCACATATTCATTTTCTTTCATCAATATCATATAGTTGTCTTCCTTAAGTAGGATTATTCTTAAATATTTTATTCTTTTTGAAGTGATTGGAGAGGAATTATTTCCTTTTCACTTTCTGATAGTTTATTGTTAGTCTATAGGAATGCAACAATTTTCTGTATATTAATTTTGTATCCTGAAATTTCCTGAATTCATTAATAAGTTCTAGTATTTTTTTTTTTTTTTTTGGTGGCATTTCTAGGATTTTCAATGTATAGCATGGTACCATCTGCAAACAGTGACAGTTTTACTTCTTTTCCAATCTGGATTCCTTTTATTACTTTATCTTCTCTGATTGCTGTGGCTAGGGCTTCCAAAACTATGTTAAACGAAAGTGGTGAGATCGGACATCCTTGTCTTGTTTCTAATGGAAATACTTGTTCCTTAGAGGAAATGCTTTCAGATTTTCACTTTGAGAATGATGTTTGTTTTGGGTTTGTCATATGTGGCCTTTGTTATACACAGTTATGAGGCACTAGTGATAAAGAACCTGCCTGCCAGTGAAGGAGACTTAAGAGACATGTGTTCAGTCCTTGGGTGAGGAAGATTCCCTGAGGAGGGTGTGGCTACTACAGTATTCTTGCCTGGAGAATCCCGTGGACAGATAAGACTGGCAGGCTACAGTCCATAACGTTGCACAGAGTTGGACACTATTGAAGCAACTTAACAAACATGCACTCCCATCTTTGGGCTTCCCTAGTGGCTCAGATGGTAAAGAATCTGCCTGCAATACAGGAGACCTGGGTTCAATCCCTGTGTCGGGAAGATCCCCTGGAGAAGGGAATGGCTACCCACTTCAGTATTCTTATCTATAGAATTCCACGGACAGAGGAGCCTAGAGGGTTAGTCCATGGGGTCACAAAGAGTGGGACATGATATTGAGCAACCGACACTTTCACTTTCATGTTTCCTCTATGCCCACTTTCTGGAGAGTTTTTATTTAATATCATAAATGGGGGTTGCATTTTGTCAAAAGTTTTTTGCATCTATTGAAATAATCACATGGTTTTTATTCTTCAGTTTGTTGATGTAATGTATCATATTAATTGACTTACATATGTTGAGGAATCTAAATTCAACTTGACTATGGGGTATGACCACTTTAATGTGTTGTTGGATTGGTTTGCTACTATTTTGTAGAGGATTTTTGCATCTACATTCATCAATGATATTGGCCTGTAATTTTCTTTTTTGTGATACCTTTGTCTGGTTTCTGTATCACGGTGAGGGAGCCCTCATAGCTCAGGAATGTTCCTTCCTCTGCAGTTTTTTTTTTTTTTTTAATAGTTAGAAAAGGAGAGGTGTTAATTCTTACCTATTAATAAATATTTAGTAGAATTCATGATGAAGTCATCCAGTCCTGGACTTTTGTTTGTTGGAAGATTTTTAATCACACTTTCAACTTCAGAACTTGTAATTGGTCGGTTTATATATTCTATTTTTTTCCTGGTTCAATCTTGAAAGGTTGTACCTTTTTGTACATTTCTTCCAGGTTGTCCATTTTGTTGGTATACAGTTGCTTGTAGTAGTCTCTTATGATTCTTTATTTCTGTGGTGTCCATTGTTAATTTTTCCGTTTTCATCTCTAATTTTATTTATTTGAGTCCTCTCCATGTTTTACTTGATGAACCTGGCTAAAGTTTTATCAGTTTTATTTATCTGTCAAAGAACCAGCTTTTGGTTTCATTGTTCTTTGCTATTGTTTTCTTCATCTCTATTGATTTACTTCTGCTCTGATATTTATGATTTTTTTTTTCATTCTATTTTTGTTTGTTCTTTCTCTAGTTGCTTTAGTTGTAAGGTTAGGTTATTTATTTGAGATTATTTTTCTTATTTCTTGACGTAAGACTCTATTGAGATAAACTTCCCTCTTAGAACTACTTTTTTTGTGTCTCATAGGTCAGTTGAAAAGAATATGCCTGCAGTGCAGGAGACCCCATTTCAATTCCTGGGTCGGGAAGATCTGCTACAGAAGGGATAAGCCACTCACTCCAGTATTCTTGGGTTTTCCTTGTGGCTCAGCTGGTAAAGAATCTGCCTGCAGTGTGAGGGACTGGGTTCAATCCCTGGATTGCAAAGATCTCCTGGAGAAGGGAAAGGCTACCCACTCCAGTATTCTGGCTGGGAGATATCCATGGACTGTATAGTCCATGGGGTCGCAAAGAGTTGGACATGACCGAGTGACTTTCACTTTTCATATTTTGGATCATTGTGTTTTGTTGTAATTTGTCTCTAGGTATTTTTAATTTCCTCTTTGATTTCTTCAGTGGTCCATTCGTTGTTCAGTAACATATTTCTTAGCCTCCATGTGTTTGTGTTTTTCTGCAGTTTTTGCTTTTCTATTATTGATTTGTATTCTGATACAATTGTGTTTGGAAATAATGCTTTACACAATTTCAGTTTTCTTAAATTTACCAAGACTTGACTTGTAGCCCACAATGTGATCTATCATGGAGAATATTCCATGCCCACTTGAGAAGAAAGTGTATTCTGCTGCTTCTGGATGGAATGTCCTATAGATATTAAGTCTATCTGGTCTTATGTGTCATTTAACTCTGTGTCCCCTTATTAATTTTCTGTCTGAATGATCTGTCCATTGGTGTAAGTGATGTGTTAAACTCCTCAACTATTATTGTGTTTATGTCAATTTCCTCTTTTGTGGCCATTAGCATATGCCTTATATATTGAAGTGCTTCAGTGTTGCATGCATATATATTTACAATTGTTGTATATGCTTGTATTGATACCTTGATCATTATGTAGTAACCTTCTCTGTCTCCTATCAGCTCAGTTCAGTTCAGTTGCCCAGTCTTGTTTGACTCTTTGTGACCCCACTAACTGCAGCAGGCCAGGCCTCCCTGTCCATCACCAACTCCCAGAGTTTACCCAAACTCAAGTCCATTGAGTTGTTGATGTCGTCTATCCATCCCATCCTTGATCATCCCCTTCTCCTCCCACCTTCAATCTTTCCCAGCATCAGGGTCTTTTCAAATGAGTCAGCTCTTCACATCAGGTGACCAAAATATTGGAGTTTCAGCTTCAATATCAGTCCTTCCAAAGAACACCCAGGACTGATCTCCTGTAGGATGGACTTGTTGGATCTCCTTACAGTCCAAGGGACTCTCAAGAGTCTTCTCCAACACCACAGTTCAAAAACGTCAATTCTTCTGCACTCAACTTTCTTTATAGTCCAACTCTCACATCCATACATGACTACTGGAAAAACCACAGCCTTGACTAGACAGATCTTTGTTGGCAAAGTAATGTCTCTGCTTTTGAATATGCTAACTAGGTTGGACATAACTTTCCTTCCAAGGAGTAAGCGTCTTTTAATTTCATGGCTGCAGTCACCATCTGCAGTGATTTTGGAGCCCCCCAAAATAGTCTGACACTGTTTCCACTGTTTCCCCATCTATTTGCCATGAAGTGATGGGACCAGATGCCATGATCTTAGCTTTCTGAATGTTGAGCTTTAAGCCAACTTTTTCACTCTTCTCTTTCACTTTTGTCAAGAGGCTCTTTAGTTCTTCATTTTTTGCCATAAGGGTGGTGTCATCTGCATATCTGAAGTTATTGATATTTGTCCTGGCAATCTTGATTCCAGCTTGTGCTTCATCCATAAAATCCATTTTGTCTGATAGGAGTAATAATACTCCAGCTTGTTTTATTTCATTTTGCATGGGCTATCTTCTTTCTGTCCCTTCATCTTCACTCTATGTGTTCTTGGGTCTGGGGAGGGTCTCTTGTAGACAGCACATATACAGATCTTGTTTTTGTATCAATTCAGTCAGTCTATATATTTTGGTTGGAGCATTTAGTCCATTTACATTTAAGGTAATTATCAAAGGCAATGGCACCCCACTCCAGTACTCTTGCCTGAAAAATCCCATGGACAGAGGAGCCTGGTAGGCTACAGTCCATGGGGTCGCTGAGAGTCGGACAGGACTGAGCGACTTCACTTTCACTTTTCACTTTCATGCACTGGAGAAGGAAATGGCAACCCACTCCAGTGTTCTTGCCTGGAGAATCCCAGGGACCGGGGAGCCTGGTGGGCTGCCAGATGTCTAGGGGGTCGCACAGAGTCGGACACGACTGAAGCGACTTAGCAACATGTTTCTTTTGCAATTTTCTTGTTTCAGGTTTGTTTTTGTATGTCTTTTTTCTTCCCTTTTCCATTGTGTTCTCCTGTGTTTGATGACTATCTTTAATGTTGTGTTTGAGTTGCTTTTTCTTTGTGTGTGACAGTGGAAACAATGTCAGACTTTATTTTTCTGGGCTCCAAAATCACTACAGATGGTGACTGCAGCCATGAAATTAAAAGACGCTTACTCCTTGGAAGGAAAGTTGTGACCAACCTAGATAGCATATTCAAAAGCAGAGACATTACTTT
>NW_011494923.1:3145208-3149646 GCF_000754665.1 Bison bison bison | reverse complement strand
GTGAACTCCGGGAGTTGGTGATGGACAGGGAGGCCTGGCATGCTGCGATTCATGGGGTCGCAAAGAGTCGGACACAACTGAGCGACTGATCTGATCTGATCTGACCTATTGTAGCTTTCGGATTTGTTTTTCCCATGAGGCTTTGATATAGCAGTCTATTATGGCCAAGATTATTTTAAGCTGCTGGTCTCTCTCTCTCCTGCCTACAGAAGTTCCCTAAGAATTTACTGTAAAGCTGGTTTGGTGATGCTGAATTATCTTAGCTTTTGCTTGTCTGTCAAGCTTTTGATTTCTCCATCAAATTTGAATGAGAGCCTTGCTGGGTGGAGTATTTCTGGTTGTAGGTTTTTCTCTCTCATCACTTGAAGTATATCATGCCATTCCCTTATGACCTGCAGAGTTTCTGCTGAGAGATCAGCTCATAACCTTATTGGGATTCCCTTGTATGTTATTTGTTGCTTTTCCCTTGTTTCTTTTAATACTTTTGTCTTTAATTTTTGTCAGTTTGATTAATATGTGTCTCAGTGTGTTCCTCCTTGGTTTCATCCTATATGGGACTCTTTGAACTTCCTGGACTTGAGTGAGTGTTTCCTTTCTCATGAAAATTTCTTAGGGAAATTTTCAGCTATAATATTTTCAAATATTTTCTCAAGCCCTTTCTCTTTCTCTTCTCCTTCTGGGTCCCCCTATAATGCTAATGTTGGTGTATTTAATGCTGCCCCAGAGGTCTCTGAGACTGTCCTCATTTCTTTTCATTCTTTTTTCTTTATTCTGTTCTGTGGCACTGATTTCCACCACTCTGACTTCCAGATCACTATTCTTCTGTCTCAGTTTATTGCTTGATTCCTTCCCTTTTCATTTAAGTTTTTGTATTGTTCATTTCTGTTTGTTTATTCTTTAAATCTTCTGGCTCCTTGTTGAACATTTCTTATATCATCTTCATCTGTACCTCCATTTTTTTCCTGAGATTTTGGATCATCTTTACTATCATTATGCTGAATTATTTTCCATGTAGATTGCCTATCCTCTCTTCATTTTGTTGTTCTGAGTTTTTTCCTTGTTCCTTTGTTTGCAACATATTTCTCTGTAGTCTTGTTTTGTCTAACTTTTTGCGTTTTTGTCCTTCATTCCACAGGCTACAGGATCATAGTTCCTCTTGCTTCTTGTGTCTGTCCCCTGGTGGGTGAGTTTGGTTTAGGGGCTTGTGCATGCTTCTTAGTGTCAGGGACTTGTGCCTGCTCTCTGGTGGATGGAGTTGTGTCTTTGTCATTCTGATGGGCATGGCCATATCAAGGTTTGTCTTTTGAGGTAGCGTGAGGTCAGTATGACTTTTGGCAACCTGTTTTCTCATGGGAGGGGCTGTATTCCTATCTTGTTGTAGTTTGCCTTGTGACTTTCCAGCACTCGAGCCTGCAGATTATTGAGGGGGCGGGTTCTTGGTGCTGAAATGTGAACCTCTGGGAGACCTCTACTCAATATTCCTTGGGGTTTCTGCTACCAGTGACCTAGCCCCCACAGTGGGCTATAGTTGACCTGCACTGCCCTTGGAGATACTCCAAGACTCCAGGGAGGTGTGGCCCAGGTTCCTACGGAGGTACTGCTTTTGTGCTCGGTCCCAATGCACACTTTGAGAGTGGAGTCTTTATTTCCTCCAGCCTTGGAGCTCCAGCACTGCTGATCTTCAAGGCCAAATGCCCTTGGGGTTCTTTTTCTTGTTGCTAGAGCTTCAGACTGTTTTGGAGGGCTATTATTATTTGAGAACTCTCCTGTGTGGCTTACATGAGTTTAATATTTTTTGGTGTGAAGGATGTTTTTACTATAGTTTTCTGAGACTTCTTTCCTCACTTTATGATTATCCCTTAGATAGGAGACATGACTGATATTTTGACAAGAACTTGCACTACATATTGAGTAGGGCCTCCCCTTTTCTCTTTGGTTGTCACTTTACTATCACAGGTGAGGTCTACTCCCTGGTTGTTGTAGTAAAGGTTCAAAGATCTGTTTCTTAGCTGTGTTTCTGATCTGTGGTAAAAAGGTAGGTGGGATTGAAGCTTTCCTACTAGGAAGGAAGACATTGAGTATCCCTCTTCTGGAGTTGTTTCACCTGTGGGTGTGCTCCCTTGTGTCACCTTTCACCCATTGTGCAAGCTATCAGATTACACTGTTGTTGGTGGTGCTCTCATGCCAGCAATTGACTCTGGTATCTCTCAGATGTTGTTTGCACCAGGGCACCAGGGTAGATCCAATGAAGTTAGGTCCCAGGATTGTAATCAAGAACTTGGATGTGTTATGGGGGCAGCTCTAACTCTGACCTTGCCCAACCCTCGCATGTATATGACCACAGTCTACAACTGCTAAACCTAGATGTTTTGGCTACAGGAGCACCCATTGTCTGTTCAGATATTCTGTAGATGATGAGTTTACAAAACAGGTCATGAGGGTGTCAACTAGGGGCATATGAGTCCTCCCTGGTGAAGAGGGAACACGGAGGTGGTGGCAACTGGGATCTCTGGAGTGCCCACTATGGCAGAGACAGGGCATGCAAGGGAACAAGTAGCCAGGGGTGTGAGGGATTATCCCCAGCAGGGAACAACTGTGTCGGGGAGATGGAGGCTGTGGACATGAGGAGAGCCACTCTGGTGAATCCCTTCCTAGTGCTCAAAGAGGCAGGGACCAGCACGTGGGGAGAGAGACTGAATGGAAGCCCTGCCCCTTACACATCACTCAACAATGGTGCTTTGTTCCTTCGGTGATCCTGGTTTCCTCCACAAGGATTCCTGGTTGCAGAGTTCATCACTCCCATCCCCTCGGGCTGTCTCCTTGCAGTCAACAGCAGTCCTCTCCCTGGGTTTGTTCTCCAAACCCCACTTTCATGCACCCAGCACCTGTCCACACCAATAGATACATGTCTCAGGCTGGGACATGTAGGGCTGTGGCATGGACCATCTGTATATGTCTCATTCAGTTCTGCCTGCCACAGACCAGTTGCTGAGTTCTCCTCCAACGGCCTCTGAAGAGCCTCTTCTGTCTCAATTGATCTCCCCATAATTGAGAGGGCTTCCCCAGATGTGGAAACCTCTCTTTTCCTTCAGCTCCCCACCTACAAGGTTGTAGGTTCCATCCTGCTTTCTCTCCTTTTCTTTTTTTCTTCTTTCTTTAATCCTACTTGGTTAAGCTGGAATCTTTCTTGTCCATTCAGGTGTCTGAGGTCCTCTGCTAGTGTTCAGCCAGTGCTCTGTGAGAATTATATCATTTGTAGATGTATATTTGATACATTTATGGGAAGGGTGACTCAGAGTCCTCTTACTCATTTGCCATCTTGACTCATCTTCATTTAATATTTCAAATTTTGAATTGAAAAATTTTACTATCAGAAAAACAGAAGATGTAAGGATATAAAATGTACTACTAAGTGTACTTACCATAAAATAAGTCACAGGAAAAATATCTAGCACTTCAACTAAGCAATCTGTCGGTTCAGTTCAGTTGCTCAGTCATGTCTGACACTTTGCAACCCTGTGGACTTAAGCACATCAGTCCACCCTGTGCATCACCAACTCCAGAGTTTACCCAAACTCATGTCCATTGAGTCAGTGATGCCATCCAACCATCTCATCCTCTGTCATCCCCTTCTTCTGCCTTCAATCTTTCCCAGCATCAGGGTCTTTTCCAATGAGTCATTTCCTCGCATCAGGTGGCCAAAGTATTGGAGCTTCAGCTTAAGCATCAGTCTTTTCAATGAATATTCAGGACTGATTTGCTTTAGGATGGACTGGTTGGATCTCCTTGCAGTCCAAGGGACGCTCAAGAGTCTTCTCCAAAACCACAGTTCAAAAACATCAATTCTTTGGCCCTCAGCTTTCTTTATAGTTCAAATCTCACATCCATACATGACTGCTAGAAAAACCATAGCCTTGACTAGATGGACCTTTGTTGGCAAAGTAGTGTCTCTGCTTTTTGATATACCATCGATTTTGGTCATAACTTTCCTTCCAAGGAGTAAGCGCCTTTTAATTTGATGTATATGGTCACCATCTGCAGTGCTTTTTGAGCCCCCCAAAATAAAGTCTGTCACTGTTTCCATGGTTTCCCCATCTATTTGCCATGAAATGATGGGACCCGATGCCATGATCTTCATTTTCTGAATGTTGAGCTTTAAGCCAACTTTTTCCACTCTCCTCTTTCACTTTCATCAAGATGCTCTTTAGTTCTTCTTCACTTTCTGCCATAAGGGTGGTGTCATATGCATATCTGAAGTTATTGATATTTCTCCCGGCAATCTTGATTCCAGCTTGTGCTTCATCCAGCCCAGATTTTCTCATGATATACTCTGTATATAAGTTAAATAAGCAGGGTGACAATATACAGCCTTGACGTCCTCCTTTTCCTATTTGGAACCAGTCTGTTGTTCCATGTCCAGTTCTAACTGTTGCTTCTT
>NW_011494923.1:3141845-3145108 GCF_000754665.1 Bison bison bison | reverse complement strand
GATTTCTCATGATATACTCTGTATATAAGTTAAATAAGCAGGGTGACAATATACAGCCTTGACGTCCTCCTTTTCCTATTTGGAACCAGTCTGTTGTTCCATGTCCAGTTCTAACTGTTGCTTCTTGACCTGCATAAAGATTTTTCAAGAGGCAGGTCAGGCGGTCTGGTATTCCCATCTCCTTCAGAATTTTCCAGTTTGTTGTGATACACACACTCAAAACTTTGGCATAGTCAATCAAGCAGAAATAGATGTCTTTCTGGAACTCTCTTGCTTTTTCGATGATCCAGTGGATGTTGACAATTTGATCTCTGGTTCCTCTGCCTTTTCTAAAACCAGCTTGAACATATGGAAGTTCACAGTTCACGTATTTTTGAAGCCTGGCTTGGAGAATTTTGAGCATGGCTTTACTAGCGTGTGAGATGAGTGCAATTGTGTGGTAGTTTGAGCATTCTTTGGCATTGCCTTTCTTTGGGATTGGAATGAAAACTGACCTTTTCCAGTCCTGTGGCCACTGCTGAGTTTTCCAAATTTCCTGGCACATTGAGTGCACTCTTTCACAGCTTCATCTTTTAGGATTTGAAATAGCTCAACTGAAATTCCATCACCTCCACTAGCTTTGTTCATAGTGATACTTCCTAAAGCCCACTTGGCTTCACATTCCAGGATGTCTGGCTCTAGGTGAATGATCACACCATCATGATTATCTGGGCAGTGAAGATATTTTTTGTATGGTTCTTCTTTGTATTCGTGCCACCTCTTCTTAATATCTTCTGCTTCTGTTAAGTCCATACCATTCCTGTCCTTTATAGAGCCCATCTTTGCATGAAATGTTCCCTTGGTACCTCTAATTTTCTTGAATAGATTTCTAGTCTTTCCCATTCTATTGTTTTCCTTTATTTCTTTGCATTGATCGCTGAAGAAGGCTTTCTTATCTCTTCTTGCTATTCTTTGAAACTCTGCATTCAAATGCTTATATCTTTCCTTTTCTCCTTTGTTTTACACTTCTCTTCTTTTCATAGTTATTTGTAAAGCCTACTCAGATAGTCATTTTGCTTTTTTGCATTTCTTTTTCTTAGGGATGGTCTTGATCCCTGTCTCCTGTACCATGTCATGAACCTTTGTCCATAGTTCATCAGGCACTGTGTCTGTCAGATCTAGTCCCTTACATCTATTTCTCACTTCCACTGTATAATTGTTAGGGATTTGATTTAGGTCATACCTGAATGGTCTAGTGGTTTTCCGTACTTTCTTCAATTTAAGTCTGAATTTGACAATAAACAGTTCATGATCTGAGACACAGTCAGCTCCTGGTCTCTTTTTGGTGACTGTATAGTTTCTCCATCTTTGGCTGAAAAGAATATAATCAATCTGATTTCAGTGTTTTCCATCTGATGACATCCATGTGTAGTCTTCTCGTGTTGTTGGAAGAGGGTGTTTGCTATGACCAGTGCATTCTCTTGGCAAAATTCTATTAGCTAAATAGGGCTTTTCCCTCCGCCTTTATTCTGTACTCCAAGGCCAAATTTGCCTGTTTACTCCAGGTGTTTCTTGACTTCCTACTTTTGCATTCCGGTCCTCTATAATGAAAAGTACATCTTTTGTGGGTATTAGTTCTAAAAGGTCTTATAGGTCTTCATTGAACTGTTCAATTTCAGCTTCTTCAGCATTACTGCTCAGGGCATAGACTTGGATTACCATGATATTGAATATTTTGCCTGGGAAATGAACACAGATCATTCTGTCATTTTGGGGACTGCATCCAAGTACTGCATTTTGGACTCTTTTGTTGACTGTGATGGCTACTCCTTTTCTTCTAATGGATTCTTGCCAACAGTAGTAGATATAATGGTCACCTAAGTTAAATTCTTGAGAGTCCCTTGGACTGCAAGGAGATCCAACCAGTCCATTCTGAAGGAGATCAGCCCTGGGATTTCTTTGGAAGGAATGATGCTAAAGCTGAAACTCCAGTACTTTGGTCACTTCATGCGAAGACTTGACTCATTGGAGAAGATTCTGATGCTGGGAGGGATTGGGGGCAAAAGGAGAAGGGGACGACAGAGGGTGAGATGGCTGGATGGCATCACTGACTCAATGGACGTGAGTCTGAGTGATCTCCGGGAGTTGGTGATGGACAGGGAGGCCTGGCGCACTGCGATTCATGAGGTCGTAAAGAGTCAGACACGACTGAGTGACTGAACTGAACTGAAGTTAAATTCACCCATTCCAGCAGCGGCTGATGGCTGCGCAGCCCTGGCGCAGTGGCTGGCCAAGAAGAGAAACCCCACATCCAAAGTCAGAGAAACCTCAGTAAGACAGTAGGTGCTGGAATGGCTCTAAGGAGATACTGCATGTCCAAGGGCAAAGGAGAAGCCCCAGCAAGATGGTAGAAGGGACAAATTCATGTTTAGAATCAAACCCCATTCCCACCATACATGCTCAGAGGGCTCAAACAAACCTTGTGAGCACCAAGACCCAGGGACCCCATAGAGACTAAGACAGAACTGTGTTTGAGCATCTCCTGTGGAGGTACGGGTCAGCAGTGGACTGCCACAGGGACAAGGGCTCTGGGTGCAGCAGACTTGCGTATGGTATAAGCCATCTTGGAGGAGGTCACCATTAACCCCACCATAGAGCTGCCAGAATTTACACAGGACTGGGGAATAGACTCTTGAAGGGCACAAACAGAACGTTGTGCACCAGGACCCAAGACAAAGGAGCATTGACCATACAAGAGATTGACCCAGACTTGTCTGTGAGTGTCCAGGAGTCTCCAGCAGAGGCGTGGTTCAGTGGTGGTCTGCTGCAGGGGGTGGGGGCACTGAGTGTAGCAGTACATGCATGGGATCTTTTGAAGGAGGTCACCATTATCTTCATTACCTCCCCCATGGTTTAAGTGTAAATAACTGTTAGTTGCCCAGTCGTGCCCGACTCTTTGCAACCCTGTGGACTTTGCAGCCCACCATGCTCTTCTGTCCATGAGATTTTCCAAAAAAGGATACTGGAGTGGGTTTCCATTTCTTTCTCCAGGGAATCTTCCAGACCCAGGGATCGAACCCAGATGTCCTGCACTCCAGGCAGATTCTTTATGGACTGAGCTACAAGGGAAGCCCCCACCGTGGTTTGACCCCAGGTAAATCACACGCTAGTAAAGTAATGCTCAAAATTCTCCAAGCCAGGCTTCAGCAATACGTGAACCGTGAACTTCCAGATGTTCAAGCTGGTTTTAGAAAAGGCAGAGGAACCAGAGATCAAATTGTCAA
>NW_011494923.1:3141332-3141745 GCF_000754665.1 Bison bison bison | reverse complement strand
CAACAGTTAGAACTGGACATGGAACAACAGACTGGTTCCAAATAGGAAAAGGAATACATCAAGGCTGTATATTGTCACCCTGCTTATTTAACTTATATGCAGAGAGCATAATGAGAAACGCTGGACTGGAAGAAGCACAAGCTGGAATCAAGATTGCCGGGAGAAATATCAATAACCTCAGATATGCAGATGACACCACCCTTATGGCAGAAAGTGAAGAGGAACTAAAAAGCCTCTTGATGAAAGTGAAAGTGGAGAGTGAAAAGTTGGCTTAAAGCTCAACATTCAGAAAATGAAGATCATGGCATCTGGTCCCATCACTTCATGGGAAATAGATGGGGAAACAGTGGAAACAGTGACAGACTTTAGTTTTTTGGGCTCCAAAATCACTACAGATGGTGACTGCAGCCATG
>NW_011494923.1:3135394-3141230 GCF_000754665.1 Bison bison bison | reverse complement strand
AGACAGGTTATGACCAACCTAGATAGCATACTGAAAAGCAGAGACATTACTTTGCCAACAAAGGTCCGTCTAGTCAAGGCTATGGTTTTTCCAGTGGTCATGTATGGATGTGAGAGTTGGACTGTGAAGAAAGCTGAGCTCCGAAGAATTGATGCTTTTGACCTGTGGTGTTGGAGAAGACTTTTGAGAGTCTTTTGGACTGCAAGGAGATCCAACCAGTCCATTCTAAAGGAGATCATCCCTGGGGCTTCTTTGGAAGGAATGATGCTAAAGCTGAAACTCCAGTACTTTGGCCACCTCATGCAAAGAGTTGACTCATTGGAAAAGACTCTGATGCTGGGAGGGATTGGGGGCAGAAGGAGAAGGGGACGACAGAGGATGAGATGGCTGGATGGCTTCACCGACTTGATGGACGTGAGTTTGAGTGAACTCCAGGTGATGGTGATGAACAGGGAGGCCTGGCATGCTGCGATTCATGGGGTTGCAAAGACACGACTGAGCGACTGAACTGAACTGAACTGAAATAGCAGGGAGGGAACACAGCTCCATACATCAACAGAAAATTGGATTAAAGATTTACTGAGCATGTCCCTGCCCATCAGAACAAGACCAAAATCCCCCTCAGTCTATCCCATCAAGAAGCTTTCATAAGCCTCTTATCCTTCTCCTTCAGAGGGCAGACAGACTGAAAACTACAGTCACAGAAGACTAACCAGTCTAATCACATGGACCACAGCCTTGTCTGATTCAATGAAAGTATGAACCATGCCGTGTAGGGCCATACAAGAAGAACGGGACATTGTGGAGAGTTCTGACAAAATGTGGTCCACTGGAGAAGGGAATGGCAAACCACTTCAGTATTCTTGCCTTGAGAACCCCATGAACAGTATGAAAAGGCAAAAAGATAGGGCACTGAAAGATGAACTCCGAGGTTGGTAGATGCCCAATATGCTACTGGACATTAGTGGAGAAATAACTCCAGAAAGAATGAAGAGACAGCGCCAAAAGCAAAAACAACACCCAGTTGTGGATGTGACTGGTGATGGAAGCAAGGTCCAATGCTGTAAAGAGCAGTATTGCATAGGAACCTGGACTGGTAGGTCCATGAATCAAGGCAAATTGGAAGTGGTCAAACAGGAGATGGCAAGAGTGAACATGGACATTTAGGAATCAGCAAACTAAAACGGACTGGAATGGGTGAATTTAATTCAGATGACCATTATACCTACTACTGTGGGCAAGTAATCTGTTACTCATAGCTTATTTTTTTCTAAATATTTTAATGTCTTAATAAGTTTCAATACTCTTTGTAACTGAAATAAACTTAATATTAAGTGAAAAATATCATGTAGAATATTGTCCCATGTCTATTGAAGCTATTATTCAAAATAGTCAACGATAAATCAATAAAACTAGTATGTCCCACTACAAAGCATTTTAGATAAATTAACTAATTTAACCATCAAATATATCCATTATGTAGCTTTACAACACCTACTTTACAGATGGTGAAAATTATAAGAAACCAACTGATTCAAATTTCCAAATCATAAAGGTAATATGAGCCAAACATAGGACTTTATGAATCAGTACATTACAGCTCTAAAGGATCAGAGACTTAAATATAAAATGTAATTCCAAATGTTTATTGTTCTATATAGTACTTACATGGATAAATTTGTTGCCATCTTTTGTATACACAATATTTAATATTTGTAATAAAATAATACATGAAATATCTAAGTATGTGCTGCTGCTGCTGCTAAGTCACTTCAGTCATGTCCGACTCTGTGCGACCCCATAGACGGAAGCCCACCAGGCTCCCCCATCCCTGGGATTCTCCAGACAAGAACACTGGAGTGGGTTGCCATTTCCTTCTCCAATCTAAGTATGTATCTTCATATATATGATATGTATATATTTTGACCCAGAATTTCACTTTTATAAATAAAACCCAAATGAAAATATTAGAGATAATGGATTATATGCAGTTATTAAATTATTTACTGCACTGCAATCATAATAAAGCAAATTAGAAACCAACAAAATGTTCCTCTCCAAGAGATTATAGAGCACATTTTGGTATATCCATGTGTCTTTGGGAATTAAATTTTGCAATAATTTTTAATAACTGGAAAATATTAATTATACAAAATTAAACATACTAGATTTAAATATTTTATAATCATATATTTATTCAGTTGTTAATTATTTTGATAATCACTATTTATCAGGCACTATTTTAATACAGAGGGAAATATAATGGTAACTCAAATAAATGAAATCCTTGCCCTTACAGATGTTGCTCTATCATCCACCTATTCATCTACATTCTTATTTAACTACCTATTGAGTTGTATGAATCATCTGTTACTCTGTAACAAACTACTCTAAAACTCAGTGACATATAACAACTATTTGCCATGAAATTATTGCTTATGTGTCTGATGGTCACCAAAAAGTTAGTTAATCTAGGCAGGGCTCTTCTGTACAGCTACAGATCCAGTTATAGAGGAGATCAGAAGTAAGTCAAAGTGTGAAGGAGGAAAAAGAAACTACTCTCCCCATGAACATCTCCAGCATTCATCATTAACTTTGTAGTAATAGTTGACTGCAAATTGCAGTTCTCTGAAATATCTAAAACCAGCGTCTCGTCTCTGTGCATGTTCAGGGCCACCAGGACCAGCTAATGAGAGTCCCATCCTCAAATGTCTATATTCCACTAACAGTAAAGTCCTTCTTTTGAATTCCTAAGGAATCGATATCAGGCAAGTATTGCCCCTTAAGGTTTGTATTCAAGTTCTTTCTCTGAATTCCATTATCAGAGGTTCTAAGGTACCAGAACCAAACTTTCTAGCAGGGTGGACTCCACATCCATGAAGTTTTTCTTTTAAACTTTTATTTTAGCAATTTCAACATCTTCCCTTTTCATCTCAGCTTTAGGGATCGTAATTGCTTTCACACAGTTATTATTAATATCTCCATGATAAAGAAGGGTTTCTTTTTGCTTTTTAACCAATTTCCTTCCAATAGTTAGTTATTAAGATTAATTGACATTAAATTATCTGGATTGTGTAGTTTATATTTCTAACTAGATTCTGACTCACATCCCACTGGCCAGAGTAAAATCACATCAAAGCAAAGCTCAGTATCTGTGGAATGAACTATATACTTTTCTTCTTCTAAGGAATTCAAACTATCACATTATAATCTAGCTACCAATCTATTTTCTTCTAGTCTCATTTTTTTTCATCTTTGTATATCCTGAGAAAAAAATAATTGAAATTATGTTTTGTATTGTCAAAGGAAATAATTCAACATATCCACAGGTTTTTACCAGGTTTTTATATTTTCTCGGCTTTTCATTTGTGTGAACTTATTATGATAGTAACAATAGCTTACATTCATTAAAAGTGCAGGCACTGATATCGAATCCTTATAACAATCTTATAAAGTAGCTACTCATTACTCTTATTTTAAAAATAAGAAAACTGAGTTTATGAGATATTAATTAGCTCAAGGTCCCACATTTTTTATTTGATATAGCCTGTATTTAGAAACAATGATCTATTGGTAAAGCCCATATATTTAACCACTGCAAAACACTGTTACAGAATGAAACTCTACTGGAAGTAGCAGTCACTTGGTTTTAAACATCCATCTAATCCTTTAATAATTACATGTTTATGCATATTTTAAAATGTTATTTTTTAAATAAAAACCATTTGTATTGAGACCATTTGTTTTCCTGTGTATCATAGAGTATAGGGGAACACACATTGACTTATTTACTGAATGCTCATAGTGAGTGATATATATCTGTGTGTGTGTGTCTGTGGCTAATGACCTTATGATGGAATATTCCAAGCATGGACTTTTAAAAAAGATCTTTGAATGTCACAGGATGTTTCTCATCATTATGATTTTAGACAAATTTTGGAAAGTTTTAGCTTAGGCAATATTCAAGATATAATGTTGCAAATTTCAGTGTACTAATAAAATAATCATGATACGTACACAATTCAAGAAAATGTTGTATGGAGGGAGAGGGAATTAAATGAATTATAAGCTTTATTAAGTATCTGTTCTTCTGTAAATTTCATTAAGTTTTTATTTTATTTTTCTTTTCTAACTAAGGCCAATACGTGTTGATAATTTGTGTATGTATACATATTTGTTGCATGCGTGTGTGTGTGTGTGTGTGTGATTACCAGTGGTTTCCTTTTTGTCATTTTGCAATGTCAGATGAAGAGAAAATGACAGTAGCAGACAAACTATTATATGTATACCAGAGAGTACACAGGAACTGGCATCAACTTATTCTCTGAATCCTCACAGTGAGCGACATAAATCAAAACTCCCCATGACAGTAGAGAAAAGCCAGTAAGTTTGGACAGAAAATGATACAGGTATGGCTTTCAGAAAACAAGAAGAGCTTCTTTTCATGGTGCCATCTACAGTAATAGCAAGGAGCTTATAAGTCTGATGTTCCATAATGAGAATTTCTTGCAAGTTGTAGGGACTTCTTACAATGGTAATAGAGTTGGTGATGAGAATTGAATATTTAAGATGGACTGATGAACAGATTGGCCTATGTACAACTATTATGGATAGGAATAAACAGATATGACATATTTTTTTACTGTAATTAATAATTACTGTTCCCAAGTATGCATGACAATTTTTCTTAAAGGAAAAAGATAATAAAGTCAGTCTTTTCTTCAAAATAAAGTATTTTCTTATTAATTAGTGTAAATGAAACTTGTACTGTGGACCTATTATGCACAGAGTATTGTGCATAAAGTGTTGTGGAAGGTACTATAATAAATAAGACATAATTTTTCCCTCATGGTAAAAACAAAAATAAAAGGTTAAAAAAATGTTTAAAACACAAACTGTATAGAGTAGGTCAGAGTCCTAAACAAGCATAGAGTGCTATAAAGATTCAAAACATGGTGAAATTACAGGTATTTGATTGTAATTCTGGATAAAGATTTTGTATCTATATTGGGCACATAAAAGCAAATAGAAATAACAGTAGTCTGTCTGATAGGGTATCACAACATCACTGGTCTGAACAACTTTATACAGAAGGCAATGGCACCCCACTCCAGTACTCTTGCCTGGAAAATCCCATGGACGGAGGAGCCTGGTAGGCTGCAGTCCATGGGGTCGCTAGAGTCGGACACGACTGATAGACTTCACTTTCACTTTTCACTTTTATGCATTGGAGAAGGAAATGGCAACCCACTCCAGTGTTCTTGCCTGGAGAATCCCAGGGACCGGGGAGCCTGGTGGGCTGCCATCTATGGGGTCGCACAGAGTCGGACACGACTGAAGCAACTTAGCAGCAGCAGCAGCAGCAACTGCAGTATTACGGATCCCAGTGCACATTTCATCAGCATGCACTTATAGCATTATCAAATGACTCACACTTGTTTCAAGTCATTCTTATATATCTTATAATAAATAACACTAAGTATTAAATTTTGACATAAATTGAATGGATAAGTTCTAGGAATTTTTTAAAAGCTTTAATGGATTATGATGTGTTCTATTTTATTTTCTCCTGAGATTCCTATTGAAATCACCTGGAAATCTTACAGGAATTTTGGAATCACTCTAATTACTCAGAAAAGACTCTAGTCCTCAAAGGTAACTTAGAAGCTTCAAATTCACTTTGGAGCTTAAGTTCTTTTAGCTGGGACCACATCTTAGGCACCCCACTCCATTGCTCTTGCCTGGAGAATCCCATGGATGGGGAGCCTGGTGGGCTGCAGTCCAGTGGGGTCGCTGGGAGTCGAGGCACGACTGAGCGACTTCGCTTTCACTTTCA
>NW_011494923.1:3123795-3135294 GCF_000754665.1 Bison bison bison | reverse complement strand
GGGTGGACACAGGCTCAGGGGACAAGTTGGGTCTGATTAAGTGGGGAGTCGCCGTGGGAGCAGCAGTTAGGGGGCGGCGCGTAAAGAGGCCAGCGAGGAGATAGCATAGTGGACACAGTTTGGTCATAGCTGGGACCACATCTTAGGCACCCCACTCCATTGCTCTTGCCTGGAGAATTCCATGGATGGGGGAGCTTGGTGGGCTGCAGTCCATGGGGTCGCTGGGAGTCGGGCACGACTGAGCGACTTCGCTTTCACTTTTCACTTTCATGCATTGGAGGGGGAAATGGCAACCGACTCCAGTGTTCTTGCCTGGAGAGTCCCAGGGACGGGGGAGCCTGGTGGGCTGCCGTCTATGGGGTCACACAGAGTCAGACACAACTGAAGTGACTTAGCAGCAGCAGTAGCAGCACATCTTCCCAAAACCACATTGCTGAATCAGTCTGGGTTTGGTAGTTTTCAAGCATAGCATTCTGTATCATGATAATTTTCTCCCACAGCAAACTAGCTAAACAAAGTAACTACTAAAAAATAAATAAAAATTAAATGAAGAGAAAATGTATAAAGTAGATCTTTTGGCTGCTTCAGTCTGTGTTATATTCTTCTGGAAGTAAATACTACGTGTACCTGATTGAAAGAGTGGGTCTGAGAGCACTGCTGCACCTCATGATCCTTCCTCTGTAGTCATAGCTGTTGTTTCAAATGTGACCATATGATCCAAGGTAAATTCTTTGCTAATCAGCAACTATAATGGTTACCTTCCTTGAGAAGCTGAACTAAATAGTACTAACACACCAGAGAGTAAATGGTAACTAAGATCTCATTAGTAGCAAAATGTCACAATGAAAGTCTAATAATTTCTTTTTGCCAAAAGTCCCACAAATGCCCTGTATCACACTTTTCCTGAGGCTTGTTTTTGTGTTTTTATTTATAATAAAATTTCCCTCTTTTGAATTAGTTTGGCACCATTTTCCTGAAAAAAAAAAATCATAGAATAATAAGGGAAGACAATACCTTCAGCTGTAAAATTAGATAGTTCTAACTTGTTATTTCCCTGATCCTAGCATCTGTATATATTAAATTTGTTGAACTATGTTTTCAATATCAAAAGCAGTTATAAACACAGCTATCTCTTGGAATCAAAAATTAAGAAATATGTAAGTTTAAATATATATATAATTTTATATGTGTGTATCTGGTTTTTATGGTATCTGAACTTCTTGGATACTAATGTAATAGTAATCTCTCATCTTTAGTGGAATATAGGATACTTTTAGTCCTTGGAATGTCACAGAAAATATTTCATTAGCTGGTAGCAGCCTGGAATAATGTGCCTATGGAAGACAATGGATTAAGTCACCAAATGACTGCTGTGCAATATTTCTGTAGTAGGAATGATGATTTTATATATTTATATATATATATATATATATACTAAGCTTTTATTCTAGATGCAGTAGAGAATTAACAAAAATAATAGAATGGCAATTTTAAACCTTCAAATACTCAGTTCATGGCACAAAGAACATGCTTGTGTGCTTTATCTGAAAGTATATTTTGTGTCTTATAACAAAGTCAATGTTTCTCAAGCCATATCTGAAGTTTCATTCTGCAAGACAGAACTATAAACAAGTTTAACTCAGAACTCTCACGATTTTTTGTTGACTAGGAAATAGTAATATACTAAAGATCATACTGAGGACATTTGGAAAGATTTGGATGAATCCAAGTATACTGAATACCCAAATCTTACTGATCCTTCCTTACCAGTTCCTTTTCTTCTGTCTAAGACAGGGGCTTCCCTAAGGGCTCAGATGGATAGGTAAGGAATCCGCCTGCGATGAAGGAGACCTGGGTTTGACTGTTGAGTTGAAAAGATCCCATGGAGAAGGGAATGGTTACCTACTCCAGTATTCTTGTCTAGAGAATCCATGGACAAAGGACCCTGGCGGGCTACAGTCCATGGGGTGGCAAAGAGTCAGACATGACTGAGTGACTAACACTTTCACTTTTGTTTTCACTTTCAATGAGACTATACTCTTTTTATTTGAAGATCCTGTATTATCTTCACCTGAAACAATCACTGACCTTCATAATATCCATTTTATCGATTATTATCACTTCCAAAAGTAATTAACTTATATTCAAGAATTTCTGATAGGACTGAGTCCAAAGTACGAACTTGGAGGACAGAGCAGGTACACAAAGAACGAAGTTTTGATTATTTATATCAGCCAAATTATGGGCCAATATATATAGAAATTTGTTCCAAATATACAAAAACATTCAAGGAGAAAAAATAATTTAAAGTGGGCTGAATTTAACAGTATTTTCCACTTACTAGAAATTCTGGGTTATATGTTTTACTTGGCTAATTGTGCTTGGATGGATAATCAAAACCTAACCTAGACTGTATCCTATTTTAAATGAATTTGAAGTGTTATAACTTTTTTTATATAATGTCTGTAAATAAATCTTACATCTAAAAGATATAAGGATGCTGTAACGGATTTATCTTTTGTGATATCTCTTTGGAGGTCTTCAGGGGACATTTATGTATGTATATCACCATAGCATAGAAAACTTATGAAGCCAGCGTCAGTGTTCTTAAAGCTTCTACATTAGATGTCTTCTTCAGGCAGGGAATAACAAGGGGAGAATAGACTCCGTGTTGTTAATGATCATGCCAGTATTCCAGATTAGGAGAGGCCAAACCATAACCCTTAATTGTCAGTGATTTAACAGGCAGTGTGGTTACTTATGTGTACAGTGGAGCTTGTACAGTAATAATTTTTACTTTAGGTACTTCTGGTAGAACATATTGATCATAGAGATTCTAGCACTGAAATGAATGAGCACCATACTGAAATGTTATGTCACATTTTAAAAATGGAGGTAAAAGAGAAAATCTCTACCCAGAGACCTTATTTGAATAACCATTTTGGAAGAAGTTCTTTTGGTCATAGCCACAGATCCCTTAAATACAGAGTAGGCTGAATCCTCTGATAAAACACCCTGCAACACTGTTGCAAGTCTATACTATAACTTACCTTCCTAGTTGTTAGTAAAAAGTATATTGCTCTCTATTGCTTTTTTTTTTTTTTTTAAGAAGTATACTGCTATGACCTGTATGTTAGGCAAGGCTACTAATTTGACTTGAGTACAGAACAAAATAAGGTTGAATGAGTAGCTGCTCCTCCACTTGGGGTATGATTCAGTCAATCTAAGAATACGTAAAATGTCTGTATAATTAGAGATAACCAGTGAGAACCCTCTAATAATTCACAAGAAGAGAAAAATAAATTTCTAAGAGCAAACACATGCCTTTTCTTCTGCAGATAATTACTCTCATATTTAAAAAGACTCCCTTGTAAAGCAGAAACTACATAGTATTGTAAAGCAATTATCCTCCAATTAAAAAATAAGAAAAAGAAAATTATAAAATAAAAAGATCTCCAACTTTACTAAGGAAACTTAGTATAGACTATATGAGACATCTGACCTAATAACCATATGATTTCAGCTATGTGACATGATTAGCTTTTATCAGATACACAGATCCCTAGAGTCAGGCCTTTACAGTTTCTGGAACCATGAACAAGTTACATGATCAGGTAGCTCAGACTCTCATGGGACCTAATTCTGCTGAACTGTTATCTCTCCAATTCATTCATGTAGCCTGATATGAAATTTCACAGAAACAACTGACAGGGACAAGAAATTTACATGTATATATATATAAATACATATACAAACACACACATAAAGTTATTTATTCATTTTTATAAGGAATTGTCTTATGTGACTATGGAGGCCAAGAGAACTCAAGATCTGTAGTCAGCAAAGTGGAGATCCAGAAGCTCCAATGGTGTAGTTGCAGTCTGAGAGCTGGTAAGCTTGAGACCTAAGAAGACCTGAAGTTTCAGTTTGAGCCTGAAGGCAAGAAAATACTGATGTTCCTATTCAATCAGGCAGGCAGAAGGAGTTTTGCTTATTCATGAGAGGAACAGCTTTTTTGTTCCATTCCAGCCTTTAACAGATTGAATGAGGCCCACCCACACAAGGAAGGGCAATCTACTTTACTCAGTCTACTGATTCAAATGTTAATCTCATCCACAACTACACCCTCACAGAAACACTCAGAGTAATGTTTGACCAAATATTTGGATACCCCTCAGACCAGTAAAGTTGACACATAAAATTAATCATCATAGTCCTAAAGGATAATAATGAAGGGAAATCCTCTTAGGGGCAGAATGTTGAGCATGGCATCTGGTTGTTCATTTTGCTTGGAAAAAGAATTTGCTGGAGGTCAAATATACATCAGTTCTTGGAGATTAGCAATCAGGTGCAGGACTAATGACTCATCCAGTAGTAAGCACCTTAGAAGCAATGCAATTAAAACATTAGGGAAAGATTAGTTGAAAAGCTTAAGGGTGAACTAAAAATTGGCAAAGGATATAAAGATATTCGTTGCCTAAGTAAATGTTTTCAAAAGAATGCTTTTGTGGAGGAGACTTGCAATAATCAAGTAAAATATTTCTCATATTGTGGTTGTCAATCTGCCTCTTTACCTGTCACCTAGTGCTTACTCAGTAAGCTCATTAGCAAACTGAAAGCATGCTGGTATAGAATTGACTCAGTCTCAAATACATAAGCTTCTCATCACCATGGTAAATCTGGCTATTTCCACTGCTTAATGACCAAATTCCTACAGTGAAGATCAACTAGGCACCCTACATATACCATATGTTCATGGAGGGAAGAGTGCAAGTAAGTTCTGGGGAAGTTTAATGAATTTTTACCCTTCGAATCATGGAAGGGGCACAAATCCCTCCCCCCAACCCCTTGGTATTGCCACTTACTCTAGATAAGAATTTCCATTCTCTGCCTCTAATTTTTCTTCCCTCATGATCATCCATGGATCTACAGAATGCATTATTTGCTGCCATGATGCTACATACTATGTTCCTCCTGATCAAGGTATTCGTTTTATAGGAAAGGAGTGAAGCAATAGACACATACCCAAGGGGATCATTTACCTTACTCTTTACCTCATCACCCAGAAGCAGTTGGTCCAGTAATATAGTAAAGTGGCTTAGATAAGACTTATTTATGCTGTTTTATACATAATAACAATTAGGTTGGAGAAATGTTCTAAAAATTTTACTTTATGCTCTGACAACCATAAATGATGCTTTTAATATCTTAGTGAGAAACCAGATTGGAGAATCAATGGTAGAAAATGAGAGTGACCTCTTTCTTTATAATCCTTGAAGTGCATGTTAGTTTCTCAGTGGTGTCTGACTCTTTGTGATCCCATGGACTGTAGCCCACTAGTTCCTGTGTCCCTGGAATTCTCCAGGCAAGAATACTGGAGTGAGTTGCTATGTCCTCCTCCAGGGGATCTTCCCAACCCAAGGACAGAACCTGGATTTCCCCTCAAGAATTTTTTGTTTCCCCTGCATATTATTTACTGCTTTTCATAGTTTAGAAGTCTTAGTTTCCAATGGAGAAATATTTTTACAAGGACACAATGATGATTTCAATGAATTAGTAATGAGAGAAAACTATCTTATGAGTTTATAGTGGAACAGAACTAACAGGTAAAGGCCAATTGTCTGCAGTTATAATCCTAATTGAAAGAGTAATAGAATTTATGTTACCCAAGGGGGACAGAGAGGATTTTGTCAACCAGTAGATTCTCTGAAAGCTTCTTAGTATTTCTACAACTAATGACAACAAAAAGAAAAAACTACAACAATCAAATACAAGCAAGATCAGACACTTTTGGAATAAAAATTTGAGTCACCATACAAAACAGAATATAGCGAAGTTTTGAGGTACTGTGGACAAATGGAACATAGAGTGGAAAGTGAAAGATTAAACTTTTTTTTTTTACTATGTTTTAATTTATTAATGAAAGATAATTGCTTTACAGAATGTTGTTGTCTTCTGTCAAACCTCAGCATGAATCAGACATAGGTAGAGAAATTTTAAACAGCAACTAAATACCAGTTGTAAAGAGAAGACTAAAGAAATATGCTTATTTTCTTCACTGTTTTGTATCATATCAATTGCCTTTTTAAAAGTCTTTCTGTTTTCCAAGCAACTTTATATAAAGTATGTTGATGAAGATGACTTTTATTTTTCAGTCTTTAGTTTGCAAGACATTGAAGAATATCACCGAGTGAATTAGAAAAGGTATAAACATCATCTAATGTTGCGTATAGGACTTGATGGGAATTTGAGGAAAGACCAAACATGTTGCTTAGTCACTTCATGCTAGGTAGTCATGGGATCTTATTGCCATTGTTGTTTGGGAGATACAATGGAGTAAGAGGCTATGTATTGGTGCTGAGCAACCAGAGGATGATTGTGCCAGACTGATTGTTGGTAGTCAGGACCATTTTCACCACCTTCTGTGCTCTCTCCTATAGTTTCAAAGTTGATGTCTGGGAAACAAATTTCCTAGAATCTTTTGTTGTGGGGCTTTGGTTTAGATTATAACATGAATTCCCTCTTGTTAGATCTGGAAGGCAGAAGTGACCCTTTTCTTGCTCTTGCAACAGCAAGGGAAAGCATGGATATACAGGACGTGGGATTTTAGTGTGCACTAGCCATTGTCCCTAAGAATCACTTTCTTGGTGCTATAGCCAGCACTACAGTAACCATCAGTTGTGATTTCCTGTACCTTTTGAGCTGTGTTGAAAATAGCAAATTCATAATTCCCCCAAAGCTAGTAGCAAATCTGAGATCCATTGGTGGCTTTCCTTAACCTTTGCTCCTCAGTCTTTTCAACACATTTGTGAGCAGTTAATTTTCTGTGCTGAACTTCCTACTGCTTTCAAGGTTTAAAGAGGTTTATGGTATTCTGATAAAACGGTCAATGATAAAAGGGTTTAATTTCAGTAAATGAGGATTTATAAAGGTGTATAAAGTATTACTATATGGGGTTCTACACTTATTTAAGTATGGCATGACTGCATATGAAAAAATAGTTGCTAATACATATACTTATGCGTGTGTGCTCAGTGGCTGAGTTATATCCGACTCTTTGCAACCCCATGGACGGTAGCCTGCCAGGTCCTTCTGTCCATGGCATTTTCCAGGAAAGAATAATGGAATAGGTTGCCATTTCCTTCTTCAGGGGATCTTCCTGATCCAGGGATTGAGCCTGCATCGCTTGCATTTCCTACATTGGTAGGCAGATTTGTTACTGCTGTACCACCTGGGAAGCCCCATATTTATGTTATATATATATATATATATATATATATATATAGGCTCTTAATATCAACAAATAAAATGGCAAACATCTAAAAAGAAAACAGGCAAAAGATATTAAGAAGCACTACTTAGGAATTACATATGGCCATTGTTATCCCCTGGAGAAGGAAATGGCAACTTACTCTAGTATTCTTGCCTGGGAAATCCCATGGACAGAGGAACCTGGAGGACTATAGTCCAGGGGGTCACAAAAGACACAGATATGACTTAGCCACTAAACAACAATTGTTATCCCCTGCTATTTTCTTCTCATACAACCCAACTCAAAGGAAAATATGCCCAAAAAATGAGGAATAGGTAAAGTATTGTACACATTACTATAAGAAAACATGTTTGGGGAGGGGGAAAAGTAAACTTATCTGCAAAAAAATAACACACAGAAGAAAACTGAGACTTTGAAGCAGATAAAACTTTAATCCAACATTCCAACATTAATACAAAACTAATAGGATTTGATCACAACTTTAATGAAAATCAGTTAAGAACTGAGGGAAAAAACAGCAAATGAAGAGGATATATAGGAAGAAAGGAAACTGAAAAGCAGGGTTCACAGAGGAGTGACATAGAAATTATCAAAAGGAAACCAAGTTAAAATAATCAGAGAATAACTAACGGTAAAGACCATCAAAGATACAATATTTTAAAAGTTGAAATTGTGAAGGAGAATATCAAAGTAAAGGAACACAGATACACTAAAACATATCATAGTATATTTATTGAACTTATAAAGAAAGAATCTGTCTTCTAGGTGAAAAAGTTTATGTCACTTGAAATGGAAATCAGACAGATTAAACATGAAGACTCAGATAATCAGTTTGGCTACAATATTCATTGCCAGAAAATAACAGATCAACACCACAAAAAGACTCAAGAGAAAAATGTGATATTAGGAACTTATATCCAGCAAAGTTGTCTCCAAGCTACAAAGAATATAGACAAAATTATATTGGCTGTAAAAAACAACATGTATTTTTCATATTAACCTTTCTTGAAAAAAAGCTACAGTCAGCTAAGGAGTGTTTTGGAAAACCCTAGCAAAGAACTAGTAGTGAGAAATTAATATATTCAACTAAAAATCAAATTGATAAAAAACAAGGCAGGAATAAGAATAAGAGAATAGGCTATAAATGTTATAATAAAAACAATTTCAAAATAATTTTTAAACGATTATTTCAAAATGAATAAGTGAACAAATAAAAAGAAATTAATCAGAAATAATCCTCTTTATTATCTTATGTTCAATAGCTTGAAGTCAAAGGGTATCTTTTATGAGAAATTCAGTGATTAAAGTATATAGAGTTTATATAAAATAAAAACTGTTAAAACTGAGTTGTGGAGAAAGGGGAAGGAGTGAGGAAGATGAGGCAAGTTTCCTTTTTTTGCTAATAACAAGTAGTTAAAGAGAGGGGTCTAAGCGTTTAATACAATTCACACTGTTCATGGGGTTCTCAAGGCAAGAATATTGAAGTGGTTTGCCATTCCCTTCTCCAGTGGACCACTTTACCAGTTGAGCTACCAGGGAAGCCCTACATATGTAGGGACACCCCCCCACACACACACTCAGAAACACAAACATAAGCACTGCTGTTGCTGCTGCTGCTAAGTTGCTTCAGTCATGTCTGACTCTGTGTGACCCCATAGACGGCAATCCACCAGGCTCCTCCGCCCATGGGATTTTCCAGGCAAGAGTACTGGAGTGGGTTGCCATTGCCTTCCCCAAAACATAAACACAAATAAATACAGAATCTAACATAGCATATATATCACACTAGAATCAAGAAAAAAGATGGAGAAAACTTGAGTGTTGATGAATAGTAGGAAACATTCTGAAACCGCATTTACATTCCAAGTCTTACAATGCAGGTTTTCTTTATTGTAAATACTGTTAGCTGTATCTCTAGGCAAGTACAGTGTTTGGTACAGGATGATAGATAAAATACAAGTGAATATAGTGAAGTATATGTGTCGATGATGATCCCGAGTGCTTGAATATTTTCCACCTTAATATAGTGCCTCTCAGTTCAGTTCAGTTCAGTCGCTCTGTTGTGTCCGACTATATGACCCCATGGACTGTAGCAGGCCAGGCTTCCCTGTCCATCACCAACTCCTGAAGCTTGCTCAAACTCATGTCCACGAGTCCCTAAAAATAGATTCTGTCACTGTTTCCACTGTTTCCCCTTCTATTTGTCATGAAGTGATGGAACCAGATGCCATGATCTTAGTTTTTTGAATGTTGAGTTTTAAGCCAACATTTTCCCTCTCCTCTTCATCTTCATCAAGAGGCTTTTTAGTTCCTCTTCATTTTCTGCCATAAGGGTGGTATCATCTGCATATCTGCGGTATTTATATTTTTCCTGGCAATCTTGATTCCAGCTTGTGCTTCATCCAGTCCAGCATTTTGCATGATGTACTCTGCATATAAGTTAAATAAACAGGGTGACAATATACAGTCTTGGCATCCTCTTTTCCCAGTTTGGAACCAGCCTGTTGTTACGTGACCAGTTCTAACTGTTGATTCTTGACCTGCATACAGATTTCTCAGGAGGCAGGTCAGGTGATCCAATATTCCCATCTCTAAGAATTTTCCATAGTTTGTTGTGATACACACAGTCAAAGGTTTTAGCATAGCAATGAAGAAGTAGATACTTTTTCTGGAATTCTCTTGCTTTTTCTATGATCCAACAGATGTTGGCAATCTGATTTCTGGCTCCTCTGCCTTCTCTAAATCCAGGATGAACATCTGAAGTTCTTGGTTCATATACTGTTGAAGCCGAGCTTGGAGAATTTTCAGTGTTACATTGCTAGCTTATGAGATGAGTGCAATTGTGTGGTAGTTTGAACATTCTTTGGCATTGCCTTTCTTTGGGAATGGGCTTGCCTTGTAACTATGCTGGTAAAGAATCCACCTGCAATGCGGGATACCTGGGTTCAGTCCCTGGGCTGGGAAGAGCCCCCTGGAGAAGGGAAAGACTACCCACTCCTGTATTCTGGCCAGGAGAATTCCATGGACTGTATAGTTGCAATGAGTCAGACATGACTGAGCAACTTTCCCTTTCACTTTCTTTGGGATTTGTGCTCTATAAAGGCAGGGTTTTTGCTTGTTTTTGTAGTTCAATGCCTTGCCTCTAGCACCTAACACTGTACCTGATACAAGGTACAACACTGTACCTGATACAACACTGTACCTTATCAGTAGTTGCTGAATGAAAGTTAATTTTGAGGAAGCACATGGACAGCCATGTACTATTTTTCTCAAAGCAAAAGCAAAAAGCAAAAGGAAAAGAAAATATCAAGTTAAAAATTGTTTGTTTCTGATAATCTTTGCCATCAAATGAAAACATGGGCTGTTGTGAAATCAGATTAGCAAATGCTTCACAAATAATTATATAGTCAAAAAATATGGAAAAATATTATTTATGCACATGCTAAAAATTAACACTAGATGAGTGTTACATGCCAAATAGATTGGAGAAAACTGCTGGACCTTGGGTACAACAAATCATTGCTTACCATAGCCAAAAATTGGGAGCAATATCTATATTTTCTTATATTCTTTAAGGCTTTTGATATGTGTTGTCAAGTTGCCTATTTATTTATATGCCTACAGCAGTGAGAAGGCTGCCATAGTACACACAGTCCCTGGGCAACTGTCAGTAGTGCAATTTAAAAAGTCATTTTCAGTCATTTACAGTTAAGTAAATGGTAACTGGTAATCAACTGATTACAATTAATATTCAGTTCAGTTCAGTTCAGTTGCCCAGTCTTGTCCAACTCTTTGCGACACCATGAATCGCAGCACACCAGGCCTCCCTGTCCATCACCAACCCCCAGAGTTCACTCAAACTCACGTCCATTGAGTCGGTGATGCCATCCAGTCATCTCATCCTCTGTCGTCCCCTTCTCCTCCTGCTCCCAATCCCTCCCAGCATCAGGATCTTTTCCAATCAGTCAACTCTTCACATGAGGTGACCAAAGTATTGGAGTTTCAGCCTCAGCATCAGTCCTTCCAATGAACACCCAGGACTGATCTCCTTTAGGATGGACTGGTTGGATCTCCTCAAAGTCCAAGGGACTCTCAAGAGTCTTCTCTAACACCAAAGTTCAAAAGCATCAATTCTTTGGTGTTCAGCTTTCTTCATAGTCCAACTCTCACATACATACATGACCATTGGAAAAACCATAGCCTTGACTAGACGGACCTTTGTTGAT
>NW_011494923.1:3122308-3123660 GCF_000754665.1 Bison bison bison | reverse complement strand
GCATACAGATTTCTCAAGAGGCAGGTCAGGTGGTCTGGTATTCCCATCTCTTGAAGAATTTTCCATAGTTTATTGTGATCCACACAGTCAAAGCTTTTGACATAGTCAATAAAGCAGAAATAGTATTAGACTTCTTAAATGTAATTATTAATTATTTATATTACTCCTTTGGAAGTGTCTAGGCATAACTTTTTTTTTCTGTTTCTCCACTAATATTTTCTGCCAAAGACATTTAATCTCTTTGCATTGTAAGGATATTAACACTTTCCTGTCATCATTATTTGAAAAAATATCTTTTTACGTTTTTTGCCTTAGTCTTTTGCTCATAAATTTTATGATTTTTTGATGTACACAGCTCTTGTATTTTCATCTTCTTTAAGCTAGCCTATCTGTTTGCTTATATGTGGGCTTTCTCACACATCTCTCAAAAAATGAAATGTATTTTCTAGTTATTACAATTTTTCTTTCAAAATTAAATTTTCAATGTTATTTTAAAATGTCATGAGATAAACATAGTTGCTTGCTTTTAATAGTCAATCCCTCCATCATTATAATTGAAACAACCTGATCCTTTACCCACAGATGTCAGAAGCTGAATATTTCCTTTAACTTGGATATTTTGGGGAGAATTATTTAGTATTCCAAGATCCATTTTGTTTTGAATATGTAGCCAATAAACTTCATTCTTATTTCATATTTTTTTCTGATTTCAAAATAAGAATATTTAACATTAGTTAGATAAATGGTTATTACATTCAGTGGTTCAAAATTAAAGTGATTTAAAAGATGTACTTTTAGAATGCATATTTCCATTCTATCATTCACCTTGTGACAATCACACTTTAGTTATTTCAATGCTTCTTCATCAAAGAATGGAATAAGAATATACACATATTTATCCCCTTCTTACAAAAAAAAAAAAGGGAGTGGGGGGATATAGTAGAAAGAGTGTTTTTCAGGTAACTTATCAGTATTCAGTTCAGTTCAGTTCAGTCGCTCAGTTGTGTCCGACTCTTTGTGACCCGGTGGACTGCAGCACGCCAGGCCTCCCTGTCCATCACCAACTCCTGGAATTTACCCAAACTCATGTCCATTGAGTCGGTGATGCCATCCAACCATCTCATCCTCTGTCATCCCCTTCTCCTACTGCCTTAAACCTTTCCCAACATCTGGGTCTTTTCCAATGAGTCAGTTCTTTGCATCAGGTGGCCAAAGTATTGGAGTTTCAACTTCAACATCAGTCCTTCCAATGAACACTCAGGATTGATCTCCTTTAGGATGGACTGGTTGGATCTCCTTGCAGTCCAAGGGACTCTCAAAAGTCTTCTCCAACACCACAGTTCAAAAGCATC
>NW_011494923.1:3116169-3122208 GCF_000754665.1 Bison bison bison | reverse complement strand
CACCACAGTTCAAAAGCATCAATTCTTCTGTGCTCAGCTTTCCTTATAGTCCAACTCTCACATCCACACATGACTACTGGAAAAACCATAACCTTGACTAGATGGATCTTTGTTGGCAAAGTAATGTCTCTGCTTTTTAATATGCTGTCTAGGTTAGTCATAACTTTCCTTCCAAGGAGTAAGTGTCTTTTAATTTCATGGCTGCAGTCATCATTTACCATGATTTTGGAGCCCCCATTAATTAAGGCTGCTACTGTTTCCACTGTATCCCCATCTATTTGTCATGAAGTCATGGGACTGGAACTTATTTGTCTTAACATAACTGAATATTTACCCATTGAACAGCAACTACCCATTTTACCCTGCCTCTAGTCCTTGGAAATAATCACTTTACTCTCTATTTCTATGAGTTTGACCGTATTCAATATCTAATATATGTGGAGCCATGCAGTATTTGTTTTTCTGTGGTTGGCTTATTTCACTTAGAATAATGTCTGCCATGTTGCTCAATGTTGCAAGCTTTTCTTCTTTTTTCAAGTCTGAATAATATTAGCATATGTATTCAATATACACTAAAATTTTCTTTATCTGTCCATCCATCAGTGGATATTTATATTATTTTCCTCTCTATCCTCTTATGAATAATATTTCTAAAAACATAGAGGTATAAGTATCTCTTCAAGATTCTATTTTCAATTCTTTGAGATATAGATCCAAAAGTAGGATTGCTGGATCATATAATAGTTCTGTTTTTAAGTTTTGAGAAACCTCCATACTGTTCTTTGTATCACAGGCACAAACTGACATTCCCGCCATATACAAGGGTTCTAGTGTTTCCACACTGGAGACACTAAATGTGTAAAGTTTGCATCTAGGTTTATGTTTTTTGCGTGTGGATATCCAGTTTTCTGCACCATTTGTTGAATCAATTATCTTTGTTCCCTTTGTCAAAGATCAGTTGATTCTATATATGATTGTCTGTCTATTTCTAGGATCTCTGTTCTGTTTCATTGATCAGTTTGTCTGTCCTTTTGCCAATACCATATTGTCTGGATTATTATAGTTTTGCAGTGAGTCAGTTAGCATCATTCTTCCAAATTTGTTCTCCTTCAATATTGTATTGGATATTCTGGGTCTTTTCCTTCTCTGTAAATTTTAGAATCAGTTTTTCAATATTCATAAAATAAACTGCTGGTACTTTGACAGAGATTGCATTGAATATAGATATGAAATTGTAAAGAATTGATAGCTTGACAATATTGAGTATTCTTTTTCATGAGTATAGAATATATCTCCATTTATTTAGTTCTTTTTATTGTTGTTCACCAGAGTTTTGTTGATTTCCTCATATAGATTTCATCAGTTCAGTCACTCAGTCATGTCTGACATTTTGTGACCCCGTGAACTGCAGCACACCAGGCTTCCCTGTCCATCATCAACCCCTGGAGTTTACTCAAACCCATGTCCTTTGAGTTAGTCATGTCTTTTGATGCCATCTAACCATCTTATTTGTTAAATTTATACCTATTTTATTTCATTCAGTGTTAATGTAAGTGATATTATGCTTTTAATTTCAAGTTCCACTTGTTTTTTTCTGATATATATGGAAGGAATTGACTTTTGTATATTAATTTTGTATCCTGTAGCCTTATTATAATCACTTATTAATTCCAGGAATTTTGTTGTTGATTCTTTCAAATTTTCTCTATAGATGATCACATCATCTGCAAACAAGACTTTTATATCTTCCTTCCTAGTAAATGTACTTTCATTTCCTTTTCTTGTCATATTGCATTAGCAAGAATTTCCTGTATAATGTTGAAAAGGAATGCTAAGAGAGGCCTTGCTTGACTTGTACCTGATCTTACTGGGAAAACTTCAAGTTTCTCACCATTTAGTATGACGTTAAATGTAGGTTTTTGTAGAGAGTCTTTTTCAAGTTGAAAAAGTTATTTTCTATTTCTTGTTAACTGAGAGTTTTTTATTTTTTACCATAAATGAGTGTTGGATTTTGTCAAATGTTTTTTCAACATCTTTTGTTATGATCATGTGACATTTTTTAGTCTGTCAGTGTTCTGGATTGCATTAATTGATTTTCAAATGTTAAATTATCCTTGCATACCTAACATAAATCTCAGTTGGTCATGATGTATAATTATTTTTCTACATTGTTGGACTCAATTTGTTAATATTTTATAGAGGATTTTTATATCTGTTTTTGTGAGAGACATTGGCCTGCAGTTTACTTCTCTTGTAGTGTCTTTGTTTTTGCTATCAAGGTGATGTTAAATTCTAGACTAAGTTAAGAAGTATTCCTTTAGCTTCTATCATCTAAAAGAGATTGTACAGTATTATTATAATTGTTTCATTAAAAGTTAGGGATAATAAAACAGTGAACCCTTTTGGATCTGATGCTTTCTGTTTTGGAAGGTTTATTTAATTTATTTTTAAAATTTTTATTGGAAAATGATTGTTTCAGGAAGGTTTAAAATTACTAATTCTATTTACGTAATATGCATAAGCTTATTCTTTGTGTCCATTTCTTCTTATGTGAGTTTTGACAGATTGTGTCTTTCAAGAAATTGGTTCATTTTCTCTAATTTATATAAATTTGTGGATACAGAATTTTCCAAAATATAATTTTATCCTTTAAATTTCATAGAATATACAGCAATGTTTCCCTTTTTTGTTTCTCATGTTAGTAATTTGTGCCCTCCTTTTTTTTTTTCTTATTTAGCCCACATAACTAACTTAACTATCCCTAGGTATTAACATACAGGGATAAATTGACAGTAAGGCAATAATGGTCAAAGAATTTAATACCCCACTTACATCAATTGACAGATCATCCAGATATAAAATCAGCAAGGAAGCAGTGCCTTGAATGATCCATAGGCCAGTTAGACATAATAGATATCAACAAGATAGTCCATCCAAAAGCAGGAGAATACACTTTTTTTTTTTTTGAAATGTACATGCAATATTTTCCAGGATAGATCACATACTAGCCTATGAAACAATTCTCAATAAACTTAAAAGAACAGAAATTATATCAGGCATCTTTTCAAACACAATGCAATGAAACTAGAAATCAATTACAGGGGAAAAGATGAGAAAAAAACACATATATGCGGAGAATGAATATAATGCTACTAAAAAATGGGCCAGTGAAGAAATCAAAGAAGAAATCCGAAAATACCTTGAGATAAGTGAAAATTAAAATATGACTTTTCCAAATCTAGATGACACAGCTAAAGCAGTTACAAGATGAAAGTTTACAGTGTAACATTCTGACCTTAAGATACTAGAAAAATCTCAACCTAACCTATTCTATGAAGGAATTAGAAAAGGGGGGAATAAACAAAATCAGCCAAACCCAAACCTAGTCAACACAATAAAACCTTATGCAACAGGACCCAGGAGAAAGGAAAAGTGACCCCATAGGAAACTTGCCTGTGGGTGTCTGGGATTCTCTGGCAAAGGTGAGGGTCAGTGGTGGCCTGCTACAGGGTTGGGGGGCACTGACTGTAGCAATACATGCCTGGGATCTTTTGAGGGAGGTCACCGTTATCTTCTTTACCTCCACCATAGTTTGGCCCAAGGTAAATAACAAGGAGGGAACTCTACACATCAATAGAAAATTGGATTAAAGACTGAGGAGCATGGCCCAGCCCATCAGAACAAGACCCAGAATCCCCCTCAGTCAGTCTATCCCATCAGGAAGCTTTCATAAGCCTCTTATCCTTATCCATCAGAGGGTAGACAGACTGAAAGCCACAATCACAGAAGACTAACTAATCTAATTACATGGACCACAGCCTTGTCTAACTCAGTGAAACAATGAGCCATGCCATGTAGGGCCACACAAGAGGGATGGGACATTGTGGAGAGTTCTGACGAAATGTGGTCCACTGGAGAAGGGAAATGCAAACCACTTCAGTATTCTTGCCTGGAAAGCCCCATGAACAATATGAAAAGGCAAAAAGATAGGACACTGAAAGATGAACTCCCCAGGTTGGTAGGTACCCAATATGCTACCATAGATCAGTAGAGGAACAACTCCAGAAAGAGTGAAGAGATGGAGCCAAAGCAAAAACAACACCCAATTGTGGATGTGATTGGTGATGGATGTAAGGTCTGATGTTGTAAAGAGCAATATTGCATAGGAACCTGGACTGGTAGGTCCATGAATCAAGGCAAATTGGAAGTGATCACACAGGAGATGGAAAAAGTGAATGTTGACATTTTAGGAAGCAGTGAACTAAAATGGACTGGAATGGATGAATATAACTCAGATGACCATTATATCTACTACTGTGGGCAAGAACCTCTTAGAAGAAATGGAGTAGCCATCATAGTCAACAAAAGAGTCCTAAATGCAGTACTTGGATGCAGTCTCAAAAACGACAGAATGACCTTTGTTCGTTTCCAAGGCAAACCATTTAATATCACGGTAATCCAATTCTATGCCCCAACCAGTAATGCTGAAGAATCTGAAGTCAAACAGTTCTATGAAAACCTACAAGACCTTTTAGAACTAACACCCCAAAAGATGTCCTTTTCATTATAGGGGACTGGAATGCAAAAGTAGGAAGTCGAGAAACACCTGGAGTGACAGGCAAATTTGGCCTAAGAGTACAGAATGAATCAGGGCAAAGGCTAAAGGGTTCTGCCAAGAGAGTGCACTGGTCATAGCAAACACCCTCTTTGAACAACACAAGAGAAGACTCTACACATGGACATCACCAGACAGTCAACACCAAAATCAGATTGATTATATTCTTTTCAGCCAAAGATGGAGAAGCTCTATACAGTCAGCTAAAACAAGACTGGGAGCTGACTGTGTCTCAGATCATGAACTGTTTATTGTCAAATTCAGACTTAAATTGAAGAAAGCAGGGAAAACCACTAGACCATTCAGATATGACCTAAATCAAATCCCTACCGATTATACAGTGGAAGTGAGAAATAGATTTAAGGGACTAGAGATGACACACAGAGTGCCTGATAAACTATGGACAAAGGATTGTGACATGGTACAGGAGACAGGGATCAAGACCATCCCTAAGAAAAAGAAATGCAAAAAAGCAAAATGACTATCTGAGTAGGCCTTACAAATAACTATGAAAAGAAGAGAAGTGAAAAACAAAGGAGAAAAGGAAAGATATAAGCATCTGAATTCAAAGTCCAAAGAAAAGCAAGGAGAGATAAGTGATCAGTGCAAGGAAATAGAAGAAAACAATAGAATGGGAAGGACTAGAGATCTCTTCAAGAAAATTAGAGATCCTAAGGGAATATTTCATGCAAAAATGGGCACAATAAAGAACAGAAATCATACAGACTTAACAGAAGCATAAGATATTAAGAAGAGGCATAAGATATTAAGAGTTCTTCTGTACACAGAAGAACTGTACAAAAAAGATCTTCATGACCCAGGTAATCATGATGGTGTGATCATTCACTTAGAGCCAGACATCCGGGAATGGGAAGTCAAGTGGCCCTTCAATTCAGTTCAGTTCAGTCGCTCAGTCGTGTCTGACTCCCCATGAAATGAGGTAAGCCAGCACTCCCTGTTTATCACCAACTCCTGGAGTTCACCCAAAATCATGTCCATTGAGTAGGTGATGCCATCCAACCATCTCACCCCTTGTCATCCCATTCTCCACGTGCCCTTAATCTTTCCCAGCGTCAGAGTCTTTTCAAATGAGTCAGCTCTTCGCAACAGGTGGCCAAAGTATTGGAGTCTCAGCTTCAACATCAGTCCTTCCAATGATCACACAGGACTGATCTCCTTTAGGATGGACTGTTTGGATCTCCTTGCAGTCCAAGGGACTCTCAAGAGTCTTCTCCAACACCATAGTTCAAAAGCATCAATTCTTCAGAGCTCAGCTTTCTTCACAATCCAACTCTCACATCCATACATGACTACTGGAAAAAACCATAGCCTTGACTAGACAGACCTTTGTTGGCAAAGTAGTGTCTCTGCTTTTCAATATGCTGTCGAGGTTGGTCATAACTTTTCTTCCAAGGAATGAGCAT
>NW_011494923.1:3115101-3116069 GCF_000754665.1 Bison bison bison | reverse complement strand
ATTTTCCAAATTGCTGGCATATTGAGTGCAGCACTTTCACAGCATCATCTTTCAGGATTTGAAATAGCTCAACTGGAATTCCATTACCTCCACTAGCTTTGTTCATAGTGATGCTTCCTAAAGCCCACTTGACTTCACATTCCAGGATGTCTGGCTCTTAGTGAGTGATCACACCATCATGATTATCTGGGCTGTGAAGATCTTTTTTGTATAGTTCTTCTGTGTATTCTTGCCACCTCTTCTTAATGTCTTCTTATGTTAGGTCTGGACGATTTCTATCCTTTATTGTGCCCATTTTTACATGAAATATTCCCTTGGTATCTCTAATTTTCTTGAAGAGGTCTCTAGTCTTTCCCATTCTATTGTTTTCTTCTATTTCTTTGCACAGATCATTGATCTCTCTTTGCTACTCTTTGGAACTCTGCATTCAGATATTTATATCTTTCCTTTCCTCCTCTGTTTTTCACTTCTCTTCTTTTCATAGCTATTTGTAGGGTTTCCTCAGGCAGGTATTTTTCCTTTTTGCATTTCTTTTTCCTGGGGATGGTTTTGCTCCCTGTCTCCTGTACAATGTCATGAATTTTCATCCATAGTTCATCAGGCACTCTGTCTATGAGATCTAGTCCCTTACATCTATTTCTCACTTCCACTGTATGATCATAAGAGATTTGATTTAAGACATACCTAAATGATCTAGTGCTTTTCCCCACTTTCTTCAGTTTAAGTCTGGAGTGGGTCTTAGGAAGCATCACTATGAACAGAACTAGTGAGGTGATGGTATTCCAGTTGAGCTATTTCAAATGCTAAAAGATGATGCTGTGAAAGAGCTATACTCAATATGTCAGCAAATTTGGAAAACTCAGTTGTGGCCACAGGACTGGAAAAGGTCAGTTTTCATTCCAATCTCAAGGAAAGGCAAAACCAAAGAATGTTCACACTATTGCACAATTGCACTCATCTCACACGCT
>NW_011494923.1:3114254-3115001 GCF_000754665.1 Bison bison bison | reverse complement strand
CTTTCACTTTCATCAAGAGGCTCTTTAGTTCTTCTTCACTTTCTGCCATAAGGGTGGTGTCATCTGCATATTTGAGGTTATTGATATTTCTCCCAGCAATCTTAATTGCAGCTTGTTCTTCTTCCAGCCCAGTCTTTCTCATGATGTACACTGCATATAAGTTGAATAAGCAGGGTAAGAATATATAGCCTTGATGTACTCCTTTTCCTATTTGGAACCAATCTGTTGTTCCATGTCCAGTTCTAACTGTTGCTTCCTGACCTGCATACAGGTTTCTCAAGAGGCAGGTCATGTCATCTGGTGTTCCCATCTCTTTCAGAATTTTCTACAGTTTACTGTGATCCACACAGTCAAAGGCTTTGGCATAGTCAATCAAGCAGAAATGGATGTTTTTCTGGAACTCTTTTGCATTTTTGATGATCCATCAGATGTTGGCAATAGGATCTCTGGTCCCTTTGCCTTTTGTAAAACCAGCTTTAACATCTGGAAGTTCATGGTTCATGTATTGCTGAAGCCTGGCTTGGAGAATTTTGAGCATTACTTTAATAATGTGTGAGATGAGTGCAATTATGTGGTAGTTTGAACATTCTTTGGCATTGCCTTTCTTTGGGATTGGGAAAACTGACCTTTTCCAGCCCTGTGGCCACTGCTGAATTTTCCAAATTGCTGGCATATTGAGTGCAGCACTTTCACAGCATCATCTTTCAGGATTTGAAATAGCTCAACTGGAATTCCATTACCTCCACT
>NW_011494923.1:3101908-3114154 GCF_000754665.1 Bison bison bison | reverse complement strand
GGCTACAGGACTGGAAAAGGTCAGTTTTCATTCCAATCTCAAGGAAAGGCAAAACCAAAGAATGTTCAAACTATTGCACAATTGCACTCATCTCACACGCTAGTAAAGTAATGCTCAAAATTCTCCAAGCCAGGCTTCAGCAATACATGAACTGTGAACTTCCTGATGTTTTAGCTGGCTTTAGAAAAGGCAGTGGAACCAGAGATCAAATTGCTAACATCTGCTGGATCATCAAAAAAGGAAGAGAGTTCCAGAGAAAGATCTATTTCTCTTTTATTGACTATGCCAAAGCTTTTGACTGTGTGGATCACAATAAACAGTGGAAAATTCTTCAAGAGATGGGAATACCAGACTGCCTGACCTGCCTCTTGAGAAACCTGTATGCACGTCAAGAAGCAACAGTTAGAACTGGACATGGAACAACAGACTGGTTCCAAATAGGAAAAGGAATTTGTCAAGGCTGTATATTGTCTTCGTGCTTATTCAATTTATAGCAAAGTACATCATGAGAAATGCTGGGTTGGATGAAGCACAAGCTGGAATTAAGATCGCTGGGAGAAATATCAATAACCTCAAATATGCAGGTGACACCACACTTATGGCAGAAAATGAAGAACTAAAGAGCCTTTTATTGAAAAGGAAAGAGGAGAGTGAAAAATTTGGCTTAAAGTTCAACATTTCAAAAACAAAGATTGTGACATCTGGTCCCATCACTTCATGGCAAATAGATGGAGAAACAGTGGAAACAGTGGCAGACTTTATTTTTGGGGGCTCCAAAATCACTGCAAATGGAGACTGCAGCCTTGAAATAAAAAGATGCTTACTCCTTGGAAGAAAATTTATGACCAACCTAGAAAGCATATTAAAAAGCAGGGACATTACTTTGCCAACAATTATCCATTTGTCAAGGCCACTGTTTTTCCAGTAGTCATGTATGGATATAAGAGTTAGACTGTAAAGAAAGCTGAGTTGATGTTTTTGAACTGTGGTATTGGAAAAGACTCTTGAGAGTCCCTTGGACTGCAAGGAGATCTATCCAGTCCATCCTAAAGGAAATCAGTCCTCAATGTCCATTGGAAGGATTGATGTTGAAGCTGAAACTCCAGTACTTTGGCCTTCTGATTCGAAGAGCTTTCTCATTTTAAGAGACCCTGATGCTGGGAAAGATTGAAGGCAGAAGCAAAAGGGGATGACATAGGTGAGATGGTTGGATGGCATTACTGACGTGAATTTGAGTAAATTCCAGGAGTTGGTGATGGACAGGGAGGCCTGCTGTGCTGCAGTCCGTGAGGTCTCAAAAAGTCGGACACTATTGAATGACTGAAATGACCTGAACTGAAAGTCTGCCAAATCAAGGGAGTAATAAACATCAGACAGGAAATTGATAATAATAAAATAGTAACCAATTTTATTTAAAATAATAAAGACCAAAGAAAAGAAAATATCAATCAAAATACCTTCTTTTTTAAAGACAAAATTGATAAACTTTTATCCAGGCTCACAAAGAACAAAAGAGAGAGGACTCAAGTAAACAAAATATAAAATAGGAACTACTACAATATCATGGCGATCCACTCCCATCACTTCATGGCAAATAGGTGGAAAAACAGTGGAAACAGTGGCAGACTTTATTTTGGGGGGCTCCAAAATCACTGCAGATTGTGATTATAATCATAATAGAATGCTACAAACATTTATATGCCTATGAATTGAACAACCTAAAAGAAATGAACATGTTTATAGAAATACACAATTTTCCACAACTGAACCTTAAAAAACAGATTATCTGCACAGACTAATGACTAGTATTAAAATTGAGTAAATAATCTAAAACTCTATAAAAATAAAAAATACAAAGGTACAGCACCAAATTCACAGGGAAACTCTATCATGCATATGAAAAAGACGTAATGCTAATCCTTTTCAAACTCTTCTAAAAATTTAAAGAGAAGTAAATACTCCTTGATTTATTCTATGAGATTATCATTACCTGATATTAAAAGTATACAGACACTACAAATAAAAGAAAATTATAGGGAATGTGATATATCACATTATAAAAATGAATTTTAAAATCACATGAACATCTCAATATAGACAGAAAAGCATTTGACATTTAGTTGACATGCAAAATGCATTTATGATTAAAAACAAAAGTCCTTCATTCAAGTTGGTAATAAAGGAAACATAGCTCAGCATAATAAAGTCCATCTATGGCAAACCCACAGCTAACTACATACTGAATGATGAAAAGCTGAGAGCTTTTCTTTAAAAGGTCAAGAATAAGACAAGTTTGCCCACTCTTACCACTTGTATTTAACTTAGTATTGGTAGTCCTAGCAATAGCAATCAGACAACAAAAAGAGATAAAAGACATCTAAATTGGAAGACAAGAAGTAAAATTGTCACTGTTTGCAGATGACATGATATATATTTCTGTACATAGAAAACCTTAAATACTCCACACACACAAAAAAAAGTAACAACAACAAATTAAAAACCAAAAATACTAGAGCTATTAAATGAACACACTAGAGTTGCAGAGGGCTTCCCAGGTAGCACTAATAATAAAGAACTCACCTGCCAATTCAGAAAATGAAAGAGACTCGGGTTTTATCCCTGGGTAGGTTAGATCCTCTGAAGTTGGAAATGGCAACTCACTCCAGTGTTCTTGCCTAGAAAATTCCATAGACAGAGGGGTCCTGGCGGGCTACGGTCCATGGGGTCGCAAAGAGTCAGATGCAACTGAGTACAAAAGGTACTCCAAAGTCAGAGTTGCCAAATACAAGATTAATGTACATAAATTTATTGCTTTTCCACACACTAATAATGAACTATCACAAAGAGAAAGCAAGAATATAATCCCATTTAAAATCACATCAAAAAGATTAAAATACCTAAGAATAGCTTTAACCAAGAAGGTGAAAAAGCTATACTCTGAAAACTATAAGACACTGATGAATGAAACTGAAGATGATACAAATAAGGGGGAAGATATCCCATGTTCATGGATTAGAATATTTAATACGTTTAAAAAGTCCATACTACTTGAAGCAATCTACAGATTTAATGCAATTTCTATCGAATACCCATGATAGTTATTACCAAACTGGAACAAGTAATCATAAAATTTATACCAAACTGTTAAAGACCCCCAAATAGCCAAAATAATCTTGAGAAAAAAAGAACAAATATAGAGGTATCAAACCCCTGACTTCAGAATACATAAAGCTACATTAATCAAAAGAGTATGGTACTGACACAAAAACAGGCACACAGATCAATGGAACAGAATAGAAAGTCCAGAAATAAAACCATGTTCATACGGTCAGTGGATCTATGACAAAGGAGGCAGTAATATACAATGGAGACAGTCGCTTTAGAAAGCAGTGCTGGAAAAACTGAACAGCCACATAAAGAAGGATGAAACTAGAACATTTTCTCAAACAGTATATAAAAATAAACTCAAAATAAATTAAAGATCTAAATGTAATATCAGAAACCCTAAAACTCCTAGAAATAAAAGATAGGCAGTGTATTTTTTGACATGTTTTAGCAGTATATTTTTGAATCTGTTTCCTCAGTCAAGGAGCAAAAGCAAAGATAAACAAATGGGACCTAATTTAACTTAAGTCTTTTCACAGCAAAGGAAACCATGACAACGTGAAAAGACAACCTACTGAATTGGAAGACACATTTGTGAATGATATGTCTGATAAGGGGTTAATATCCAACATATGTTATCAGTTCATACAACTCAATATCACACAAACCTAACAACCCAGTGAAATAATGGGCAGAAGACCTGAACATATTTTTCCCCCAATATAAGACATATAGATGGCCCTGAGGCACATAAAAAGATGCTCAGCATCACTAATTGTCATGGAAATACAAATCAAAACCACAATGATATACCAATTCACCCTGTCAAGATGGCTATTGTCAAAAAGACAGCAGATAGCAAATGCTGGCAATAAAGTGTTGAAAACAGTATGCTAATACAGTTCACCATTGTTTGGAATATAAATTGGTGCAGCCACAACGGAAAACATTACAGACGTTCCTCAAAAAGCTAAAAATAGAACTACTACATGATCCAGGAATTCCAACACTAGGTGGATAGCAGAAGAAATGAAAACATTAATTGGAAAAGATCCATGCACCCTAACATTCATAGCAGCATTATTTACAACAGCCAAGACATGAAAGCAACCCAAGTGTCCGTCAAGAGATGAATGTGTAAAGAAGAAATAATATGCATATACACACACAAGAATATTACTCAGCTATAAAAAAGAATAAAAATTTGCTATTTGCCTTCTCCAGCATATCTTCCCAACCCAGGAATTGACCCAGGGTCTCCTGCATTGCAGGAGGATTCTTTACCTGCTGAGTTACCAGGGAAAGTGAATGTGAAGTTGCTCAGTCGTGTCTGACTCTTTGCGACCCCATGGACTGTAGCCTACCAGGTTCCTCTGTCCATGGGATTTTCCAGGCAGTAGTATTGGAGTGGATTGCCATTACCAGGGAAGCCCTATGAAAAAAGAATGAAAATTTGCCATTTGTGACAACATGGATGGGCCTGGAGAGTATTATGCTCAGTGAAAGAAGACAGAGAAATACAAAAACTGTGTGTTATCTTATATCTGAAAAATAAAACAAACAAATACAACAAAATAGAAACAAACACGTGATACAGAGGACAAACTAATGGTTACCAATGGGGAGATGGAAGGTGGGTAGGGTCTAGATAGGGGATTAGGAGATGCAAACTACTAGGTATAAAATAGTTAAAGTATACAAATGTAATGTACAGTGCAAGGATTATAGTCAATATTTTATGATAACTTTAAATGAGGTATAATCTATAAAAATATTGAATCATTATGTTGTATACCTGAAAATAATGCAATACTGTAAATCAACATAATTCAAAGGAAAAAGAGTAAAAAAATGTTTTATTTTATCTTTACTTGTTCCTTTTCCAGTCCTCTTCCTTTCTCTGTGTAGATCTGACTTTCAAAGCTGTATTATTTTTCTTTACTCTACATAATTTGCTTTAAACATTTCTTGCAAAGCAAGTCTTGTCAATAAATTCCCTTAAATTTGTTTGTCTGAGAAAATATTTCTACATTTTTAAAAGATAATTTCATGGAATGCAGAATTCTAAGTCTCTCTCTCTCTTTTTTTTCCTCAATGATTTAAATAATTCATTTCACTTTTTCTGCTTGCATTTTTCTGAGAAGTCAAATGTAATTCTTAGCTCTGTTCTGTTACGGGTAAGGTGTATTTTCCCTCTGGTTTCTTTCAGAAAGTTTTGCTTATTTTTGTTTTCTATAATTTGAATGCCAAGTGTAGATTTTTTGGGGGGGAGCCAGGCTTGTTTGTCTGTTTATTACATTTATCTGGTTTGGTATTTTTCCTGAATCTGTGACTTGATGTCTGACATAGATTCGAGGAAATTCTCAGCATTATTATTCTTAAATATTTATTTTCTTCCTTTCTCTCTTTCCTGTTCTGAAACTCTCATTATGCTTATGTTGCATCTTTTGTAGTTATTCCACAGTCCTTGAGTACTCTGTTTTGTTTTTTTTTTTCATTGTTTTTTCTATTGGTTTTCCAGTCTCTGTTTCCTTTGCTTTCTAGATTTAGTGGTTGTTACTGAGAGATTCTCAAGCTCAGAAATTCTTTCCTCAACAGTCTCCAGTCTACTAATAAGCCCATCAAAGGCATTCTTCATTTCTGTTATAGTGTTTTTGGTTTTTTTTCCCCAGTGTTTCTTTATTTTTCCCTAACATTTTCATTCTCTGATTACACTACCCATTCATTATTGCTTGATGTCTACTTTAGCCGTTGGAACACTTAGAATATTAATCATAGTTGTTTTAAATTTCTGCCTAAGTCAATATCCCTGCAAACTTGGTTTCTGATATTCTGATACTTGCTCTTAAAATTATATTTGTTGTCTTCTGATGTATCTTGCAATTTTTTCTTGATAGCTAGATATGGTATACCGGTTTTAAAAAAATGCTGGAAATAGGTCTTTAGTAATGTGGTAGTGAGTCAGGCATGACTAAGCGACTTCACTTTTACTTTTCGCTTTCATGCATTGGAGAAGGAAATGGCAACCCACTCCAGTGTTCTTGCCTGGAGAACCCAAGGACAGGGGAGCCTGGTGAGCTGCTGTCTATGGGGTCGCACAGAGTCGGACATGACTGAAGCGACTTAGCAGCAGCAGCAGCAGCAGTGAGCTGTAAGGGGGAGGAGAAGTCTCTATTGTTCTATGTTTAGGTCTAAGTCTTTCAGTGAGCCTATGCGTCTGTGCAATGAACTTCACAGGGCTTTCTCTGAGGCACAGGATGGCTCTTGTGAGCTGGAGTCCATTATTTCTCTTCCTCAGTTGAGTTTGGCTCTGATAATACCTCAGCAGGTTAGGCTTTGTTTAATTTCTTTGTTTAATTTCTCCTGAGGTCAGGCCTGTTAAGAAACAGAGTGTTCTGTTGTGACATGCTTCAAAATGACTTCTTTTTCCCTGTGCCTGCTAGAAGCCCCAAGAGACTTTTTTTTCCCCCTTGATTTTCACTGTGGGAATCTAATGGAGCTCCTGAAGGTAAAACTAACAATATCATGGGAGCCACCCTATGACTCTCAAGCATTGTCTACATTCAGCCTCCAGGAACTTAATAATTACAGTTCAAATTTTCCTATCTCACCACTGGTTTCCACAAGGCTTTCCACTTGTGAGTGTCTGCTCCAGGTAAGGCAGGGCTCCCTACATTTATCTGCCCATCTCTCTAGTCCTGGTGGTAGTGTCCTCCTGGCATTGTGTCCTCCTCTCTCTGTGGATTTGAGAAGAGTTGTTGATTTTTCATTCTGTCCAATTTTTCATTTATTGTTAGGACAGAGTACTGACTTTCAAGCTCCTTACATGTAGAACTAGAAACCAAAAATCCAGGATTTCATTTTGAAAGGATGAAAATATCATAAAATTTTGATGATGGTTGCATATTTCTGTGAATAGAATAAAGCCATAGGAAGTATACACTTTAAATGGGTGATTTGTATGTCATATGAGGTATATTTCAATAAAGTTGTTAAAAAATATATGAATTATCACCAATAAATTGTTTTGCATACCTTTGTCCTTAAACCTGTCTGTCTAGAGAATGTGCAAGCAATGAGATTTATGTTGAGCACTCACCTTTCTTCTGGCTATCTGCATCCTCAATAATTGGGCAGGCAGGCTGGTAATCACCAGATACCTATATGATGTACCCCCAATAAAAACCCTAGAATCTTAGGCTCAGATGACTTCTCTGGTAGATAATAGGTCATATATATTTCCTTGTTTTTTTTTTTTTTTGCTGAAGCTATTAACTATGTCCTATCTTACGACACTAGGAGAGAACTTTTGGAAGCTTACATCTAGTTTCCTCCAGACTTTGCCCCATGCACAACAGTTTTCCCTTCGGTGATTTTGTTTTTTATCCATTTGCTGTAATTAACCATAATTATGAGTCCAGTGACCTCTGAACCTTATGTCTCTTCCAGCAAATCATGAAATCTGGTGCTGGTCTTGGGAACTCTTGATACAGTTGCCTAGTAAAGTTTTATGTCACAATCAGCAGCCCTCTTCCTTTTTATCTGAAATATGTGAGCCCCCAAATTTTAAAAGTATGGAAAAGGAGTGTGTAGAAAATTCAAACTCCTCACTGAAAATGATGAAAAGATTGAAAAAGTTGTATGATCTCTAAATGTTGGATGGAGTATCTTGGCAACGCAGGTAGAAATATGGACTTTTTGGTGAGTGATGCTGTTAAAATAGTAAGTTATTTTGTTTAAAAAAAATTAACCTGTATCTTTTGAAGTAGCTGACATGTAAAACATGAATGCATGTAAAAGAATCTTAGAGGAAAAACTAAACTGCTTGTGATAATCAGAAAGCTAGTAGACAAGAGAAACAAGTTTTAAGTAGAACTTTATCATAGGAAATTAAATAGACCTAATCCAGTTTTCAATTTTTAGCACAATTGGATGCTGGTACAAGAGTCCATGCAAAATATGTTTTATATAAACTTTCTTAGAAATCCAAATGCTGCATATAGTTGAAAGTTAGTTAGGAAGATAGACTGAAAAAAGATAAAGAGACATGTTTGAGTTTTGTAAATTCACTGAAAGAAATAATGGAAATATTTTAAAATATAGATTAATCAAGTGTTTTAATAACTAGAACTAAAATTATTATGTGGAAAACATGCAGTATGTTATTTCTAGTATGCATTTACAAATAGGAATTTCAAAAGCTCTCTAGTTTTCCAAGTCAACATGACATTTTTTAAAAAGAATAATTAGCATATATAAATTTTTTTGCTTTCCTTACAGATAATATATGTAAAATTCTGGATTTTGAGGTACTTCAATTTTCCAATTCTCATTCACTAATTCAATCACAATTATTCCAGTTAACAGAAATATAATACATTTTAGCAGAGTCTACGTTTACTTAGTTTTTTCTTCTCTAGCCCAGAATTTTTAAGTGCATTGTCTCTGATGAAAGCACTAACTAAACAATGTTTGACAAAGAACTTATCTATATATCTATCTGTTTATCTATATATATAGAGAGAGAAAGCTGTCAATAAACAATGTTGGAGGCAGAATCTATTAAAATGTGTATTAGAGAGAGAGAGAGAAAGGGAGAGAGAGATAAGAGAGAGATGAAGTTTCTCTAAAGAGACCTAACAAGAAATTAGGCTTGTGGTATTAATAAAGATACTTTCTCAAAGAAGCATACTGAAGTGGAGCAATTTTGAAAGAGAAGTAAAATAACAAACAAGGAGCATAGTCGTCAGCACTGGGATGACCCAGAGTGATGGTATGGGGAGGGAGGAGGGAGGAGGGTTCAGGATGGGGAACACATGTATACCTGTGGCAGATTCATTTTGATATATGGCAAAACCAATACAATATTGTGAAGTTAAATAAAATAAAATTTAAAAAAATCATAATCAAACAAAAAAAAAAAAAAAAGAAGTTAGGGCTTCCCTGGTGGCTCAGTGGTAAAGAATCTACCTGCAGTGCAGGAGATGCAGAGACACAGGTTGGATCCCTGGGTCAGGAAGATACCTTGGAGGAGGAAATGATAAGCCTTTAGAGTATTCTTGGCTGGGAAGTTCCATGGACAGCAGAGCCTGGTGGGCTACAGTCCATGGGATCGCAAAGAGTTAGACACCACTTAGCAACTGCTGCTGCTGCTGCTAAGTCTTAGCTTAGCTGCTGTGCAGCTAAGACTGAAGCTGCACACGCTTTAGTCGTGTCCGACTCTGTGCGACCCCATGGAGGGCAGCCTACCGGGCTCCGCCGTCCCTGGGATTCTCCAGGCAAGAACAATGGAGTGGACTGCCATTTCCTTCTTCAATGCATGAAAGTGAAAAGTGAAAGTGAAATCACTCAGTCATGTCCGACTCTTCGCGACCCCATGGACTGCAGCCCACTAGGCTCCCCTACCCATGGAATTTTCCAGGTAAGAATACTGAAGTGGGTTGCCATTTCCTTCTCCAGGAGATCTTCCCGACCCAGGGATTGAACCAGGGTCTCCTGAACTGCAGGCAGATTCTTAACCATCTGAGCCATCAGGGAAGCCCTTGAACAAAACAATTGCCTAGAGGTTAATGATGAAGCAAGGGAAAGGTACACTGCACAATATTATGAAAGGGAGGAGAGAGAAAGGACTTTAAAATGTTAAAATGCATGCAATAAGGGGTGTACAGGTAATGTAGCACTGCTGCTGCTGCTGCGGCTGCTGCTAAGTTGCTTCAGTTGTGTCTGACTCTATGTGACCCCTATAGACTGCAGCCCACCAGGCTCCCCTGTCCTCGGGATTCTCCAGGCAAGAACATTGGAGTGGGTTGCCATTGCCTACTCCAAATGTAGTACTAGGAAGGAATAAATAAACAAATATTCATTTATTATTTATATACAATTTACATATTATTTATATTCACATAATAAATTTATATATTTATTATTTGTTTGCTGCTGCTAAGTCGCTTCAGTCATGTCCGACTCTGTGCGACCCCATAGACGGCAGCCTACCAGGTTCTGCCGTCCCTGGGATTCTCTAGGCAAGAACACTGGAGTGGGTTGCCATTTCCTTCTCCAATGCATGAAAGTGAAAAGTGAAAGTGAAGTCGCTCAGTTGTGTCCGACTCTTAGTGACCCCATGGACTGCAGCCCACCAGGCTCCTCCATGCATGGGATTTTCCAGGCAAGAGTACTGGAGTGGGGTGCCACTGCCTTCTCCGATTACTTGTTTATATATGTGTATATATCCATATATACACGTACATATGTGCTAGTCACTCAGTCGTGTCCAACTCTTAGTGACCCCATGGACTGTAACCTGTCTGGCTTCTCTGTCCATGGAATTCTCTAGGCAAAAAAAATGGAGTGGGTTGGCATTCCTTTTTCCAGACACATACATACATCCAGATATAAAATTACATATGATTATATAATTTTATATATTGTTTTATATATGTAATATGTTATGTATCACATACACACGGAAATATTTTAGAGTTATGGTTAACACCAAAACAAAAAGAATTTGAGAAAAAAAGCATGCATCAATTTTGAGAGTTGGTTCTTATCACAGTCAAAGAAAACGGAAAGAAAATTAATGATTTAAGCTTAGGTAACTTTAATAAAATGCTGAGTAAGAATGTAGGAAATGGTTGAAAATTGTTACAAATGTCTTAACTGCTGTTTTAAAGAAATGAAGATACGATTATACACTTCTTTAATTTCAAAGAGAATAATTGGGAAAATAAAAGTTGAAGAAATGTCTGATAAAACAAATTGAAAATAGGCAAAGCTCTCTAAAAAGCCATTTGCTATGAAATGTTACAACTTTGAAATGAGCATAATGATCATTAAAGATAACAATTAAAAAAAAACACATTTTTCCCCTTAATCCAGAGCTTATAACAAAAAGTAAAAGCTTAATGGAAGCTATATAAAAATAAATGTCAACTCAAATTTAGGAACTTTAAGAATAAAATGTAAAACAAACTCAAATACAAGATTCAATGAAGCAGTACATATTATTTTTAAAAATAATTACCATTTTAATGAATTGGTGTTTTTCAGTCAGGATATGGTTTGTGTGTAGGGTAGGAGCAGATAAGATGTTTGAACGTACATGCAACGTAAGTTCTGATATATTATTTCAAGTAAGCATAATTATAATTAAGATTAATTTTATTTGTACAGAAACAACATATATTTTAAGTCACAAAATACAGGTGGAGAGTGTTCCTGCTCATTGCAATAAACCTCAAATAAAAAAATAGAAATCATTTTATTGTAATTTCTAAAAAATATACCACATATCTATCTATTCTAAGGCATCTCATTCTATATAAATACATTCATCTGTCATCAAATATATATTTTTCTATGTCTTGCCATCAGTGGAGATTGTCAGTTAGGTACTCAGTATTAAATTATTCATACAATAACAAAATTGAAAATAAGTTAACATGTATTTTTCAAGTTTTATTTAGTGTTCTATAAATTTAATTTAAGGTATTAACAATAAATTGTACATAACGGAAATTTTCTTAAGATGGGATGGAAATATTCCTGTTTAAAGAAGTTTAAATGACAAAATCATGAAAGCTGAACTGGATTTCCATCCATGGAAATTGCATGTCATTAAGGATGCTGAGGTGAATGAATTAAAAGATGCATTTTAAACTAAGACACCAAAGTTGTAGTTAAGTAGAGATTTACCAGACCACCTGACTGTCCTCTTGAGAAACCTATATGCAGGTCAGGAAGCAACAGTTAGAACTGAACATGGAACAACGGACTGGATCCAAATAGGAAAAGGAGGACGTCAAGGCTGTATATTGTCACCCTGCTTATTTAACTTCTATGCAGAGTACATCGTAAGAAACGCTGGGCTGGAAGAAGCACAAGCTGGAATCAAGATTGCCGGGAGAAATACCAATAACCTCAGATATGCAGATGACACCACTCTTATGGCAGAAAGTGAAGAGGAACTAAAAAGCCTCTTGATGACAGTGAAAGTGGAGAGTGAAAAAGTTGGCTTAAAGCTCAACATTCAGAAAATGAAGATCATGGCATCTGGTTCCATCACTTCATGGGAAATAGATGGGGAAACAGTGGAAACAGTGTCAGACTTTATTATTTTGGGCTCCAAAATCACTACAGATG
>NW_011494923.1:3081382-3101808 GCF_000754665.1 Bison bison bison | reverse complement strand
ATATTCAGAAGCAGAGACATTACTTTGCCAACTAAGGTCCGTCTAGTCAAGGCTATGGTTTTTCCAGTGGTCATGTATGGATGTGAGAGTTGGACTGTGAAGAAAGCTGAGCACCGAAGAGTTGATGCTTTTGAATCATGGTATTGGAGAAGACTCTTGAGAGTCCCTTGGACTGCAAGGAGATCCAGCCAGTCCATTCTAAAGGAGATCAGTCCTGGGTGTTCTTTGGAAGAACTGATGCTAAAGCTGAAATTCCAATACTCTGACTACCTCATGCAAAGAGTTGACTCATTGGAAAAGACTCTGATGCTGGGAGGAATTGGGGGCAGGAGGAGAAAGGGACGACAGAGGATGAGATGGCTGGATGGCATCACTGACTCAATGGACATGAGTTTGAGTGAACTCCGGGAGCTGGTGATGGACAGGGAGGCCTGGCGTGCTGCAATTCATGGGGTCGCAAAGAGTCAGACACGACTGAGTGACTGAACTAAACTGAACTGACCTGAGAGATTTAGTAAACTCAGAATCTGAATGGTAGGATGCATGGGTTGCTGTTTTTGTTTTTTTTTTTTTTTTTTAAAGCATGTCAAGCACTAATCTAATTTGCAAAAACACCTAGTAATACCACACAAATTTTAAAATCTGTTGCAGTGTTGCCATCTGATCTGATTGTTAGAATGACTGCTGTAAAATTATCTTTTATAAATGGTCTGAAAGAATATTCTTTCTTTTATATACACATTTTATTATATCATCCTGTACAAAATTTGGTGCAGTCATAACATCCCTATATCTGTTAAGTAAGTGAATTGTCCAGCAAGATAGCCCAAAAACCTCTTTCCTTTTCAGCTAGAAATTCTTCCACCTCCAATCCCCTCCATACTGAAAACATTGTTGATTGTACTTTTCCAAAGTGGTGATTAATTCGGGAGATAGTGACAGATGACAGAGAAAGCAATGGCACCCCACTCCAGTACTCTTGCCTGGAAAATCCTATGGATGGAGGAGCCTGGTGGGCTGCCATCTATGGGGTCACACAGAGTCGGACACGACTGAAGCGACTTAGCAGCAGTAGCAGCAGTGACAGATGAAGATGATGATGGAAATACTGGAAGAGTGCCTTCATGCATTCTTTTCTTTGAAACCATCATCCAGATATCCAGAAACTCTAGTAACTCCACAATCCATCAGCTCTCCACAGTCCATCATATTTTTTCCCGTCTATGAACACCCTTGTATCTTCTCTGCCTGATTTATTCCCTAACCTATAAACTCATCAGGAAGCACAGTTAGAACTGGACATGGAACAACAGACTGGTTCCAAATAGCAAAAGGAGTACGTCAAGGCTGTATACTGTCACCTGATTATTTAACTTCTATGCAGAGTACATCGTGAGAAACGCTGGGCTGGAAGAAGCACAAGCTGGAATAAAGATTGCCCGGAGAAATAACAATAACCTCTGATATGCAGATGACACCACCCTTATGGCAGAAAGTGAAGAGGAACTCAAAAGCCTCTTGATGACAGTGAAAGTGGAGAGTGAAAAAGTTGGCTTAAAGCTCAACATTCAGAAAATGAAGATCATGGCATCTGGTCCCATCACTTCATGGCAAATAGATGGGAAAACAGTGGAAACAGTGTCAGACTTTATATTTTTGGGCTCCAAAAATCACTGCAGATGGTGACTGCAGCCATGAAATTAGAAGATGCTTACTCCTTGGAAAGAAAGTTATATAGCATATAGCATACTGAAAAGCAGAGACCTTACTTTGCCAACAAAGGTCCGTCTAGTCATGGCTATGGTTTTTCCAGTGGTCATGTATGGATGTGAGAGTTGGACTGTGAAGAAAGCTGAGCACCGAAGAATTGATGCTTTTGAACTGTGGTGTTGGAGAAGACTCTTGAGAGTCCCTTGAACTGCAAGGAGATCCAACCAGTCCATTCTAAAGGAGATCAGTCCTGGGTGTTCTTTGGAAGGATGCTAAAGCTGAAATTCCAATACTTTGGCCACCTCATGCAAAGAGTTGACTCATTGGAAAAGACTCTGATGCTGGGAGGAATTGGGGGCAGAAGAAGGGGATGACAGAGGATGAGAGGGCTGGATGGCATCACTGACTCAATGGACATGAGTTTGAGTGAACTCCGGGAGTTGGTGATGGACGGGGAGGCCTGGTGTGCTGCAGTTCTTGGGGTTGCAAAGTTTGGACACAGCTGAATGATTGAAATGAACTGAATGTTAAACTCATCATTCCCCCAGAATTACCACCCGTGTCTCAACACCTATCCTCAGAGCCATTGCTTTCCCTACCACCTCACATCCTATTTACAAGAGAACCAGCCCTCAGGCATAGGTGTTATGAACAGTTGCTGGATGCTTGGGGCAACCCCACCAGAATGTTAGAGCCATAATAAGGAAAAATGGATTTTGTGGTATCTAAATTACTGTGCAATGCACCACTTCTAAAGACAACTGTAAATGTTAGTTTCTGTAGATCTTCCAATTACTCTATTTTGGTTCAGGTATTTTTTTTTTTTTTTTACTTAAAATAGTTGAAATGGACCAACCTAGGGGATTAAACATGAATTATGTATGACACTTTTATAGGAAAAATGTCTACATTTCAGAAAAAAATATTTTAAAAATTCTGTTTTTTAGGATGGTATGCTTCTACTGCATTCCAGATGTTTCCTTGCTGTTAACAGCTATTGACAGCTCTCAATTACTTTATCACTCATGGCATTTTCCACCCCTTTTCTTCCTCCATTTCAGTGGACTTGGGGAGAATAAGTTGGACATATTCAACTGTCTCAAATCATATTTTAAAAAATTTGCATACAGCATGCCTTCAGCATGCTGTTTCTCCAGGTGCTAAGTAGTAGTTGGTCATATTCTCCTCTATGCCCCAACCTCCCCCCACACACACCCCCCCTAATTAAGCTATGTTTTCAATTTCTGTCTTATTAGTATTCTGGTTACTATTTTTGCTTCCGAACAATTTACGAATTATCTTATGTCTTGATAAGTATTTTAAAGTAAATAGAATGAATAAATAATAATAAATAGAATACACAGAAATATGTAGAATAAATAAACACTTTAGATTCAAGTCCAAAAAGAACAGTGATAAATATTGAGTCCTTCAGTTACCCCTGAAAGAGTTTCAGAGTTAAGGAACTCTAAGATACAAAACAAAAGATAACAATTTTTGGGAAAAGACACAGACAGGGGGATTTGATAGAGCTAGAATATATGTCTTTGACTCTTGTGCACTGTGGCACTTTGACCTTAGTGTGTGGGGCTAATTTGGGGCTAGAGGGCATTTATTGTGGCGCTATTGGCTTTTAAATCCTGTGGAGTGGGCAAGAGGCTTCAGAGTACATGTGTCTTGGCAGATGATAGCTGCAAGGGAGGATTAGCAAGCTAAAGCTTGAGCTACATGGGCCTCAACAGAAGCATGGCTGGCCTTGACCAAGTTCAGGGGACCTGAGGACGCAGGCTGCTGCAGCTTTATCTTAAACTACACTTATAGTACGGAGAAAGCGATGGCAACCCACTCCAATGTTCTTGCCTGGAAAATCCCAGGGACGGCGGAGCCTGGTAGGCTGCCGTCTATGGGGTCGCACAGAGTCAGACAAAGCTGAAGCGATTTAGCAGCAGCACACTTACAGTATATATGCTGGCAGCCAGGGCTCTACCAGGTGCTTTGGCAGATGCTGGCAAATCACAGAGGCCGCAGTAATCTTAGGCACAGCTGAGGCAAATATACAATTATAGGAAAAGAGTGTCTTCATAGGCCATTCAGTCACTGGTTGGCAGCACAATATTTGCTACCTTAAAACTCTGTAGCAGCCATGTTCCACATGTATTAGTAGCACTAGGGAGGTTCTAGCTTAAAATTTTGAGTTCCAGACTTGAGAAAATGGCATTGGATTAAGCTCTCCTATTTCATTTAACTCTTCTAGAATGAAGTGAAGTGAAGTGAAAGTCACTCAGTCTTGTCTGACTCTTTACGACCCCATGGACTGTAGCCCACCAGTCGCCTCTGTCCATGGGATTTCTTCTAGAATAGATGAATAAAATGAGATAATGGGAAAAAACACATGCATACAAAAACAAACACAAAAGAACCAAAATACTAGACATTTAGCCCGCTATTGCAGAAAATGCAGCAACAAGGAAATGTTATTCAAAGTCAGTAATATTAAAGCAAAAGGAAGACATGTTGATTTTTATTAGCCCCCTAGGGGCTTTGCTTCAAAAACATCAACAGCAGTTTCAGCTGTAGAGTACGTCATTTTAGCTGAAACCAAAGTGGGAAAGTAAGCATTTTCTAGAAAATAGGTTTCTTAGGCTTAGGAGAATGTATTGAAAGAAGTAGAAATGATTCAGAAACGAAAATGCATGTTTCTGTGAGAGCATGGTCTCTACATCACCAGTTGGAATCTATACTTAAATCAGTATTGGCACAAAAACACAGGGCTTGAAGGGGAAATGACAACGTGGTAACTACAGCTCCATGATTAATCGCTTGATAGGAATGAATTTCAGTTCAGAAGAGTTTAGAGACATGATACAGAATGAGTTTTCTCCAGGTCATTCCAGGAAGACTATTGTCAAGATTTATGACATCCCTGATAGCTCAGCTGGTAAAGAATCTGCCTGCAACGTGGGAGACCTGGGTTGGATCCCTGGGTTGGGAAAAGTTCTGGCCTGGAGAATTCCATGGACTGTAAGTCCATGGGGTCACAAAGAGTCAGACATGACTGAGTGACTTTCACTTTCACTTCCCCCTTTACTTACTTAATGCCAAACCTCCACTATGGTTTCTACAGCATGAAAAAATGAGTTATGTGAACAAAATTTTGCCAGGGCTAACATGTCCTAGAGAGACTTCTCTTCTCCATTTGGTGAGATTAGATCCTGTGTTTTGAACTATGTTCTCTTTATACTCTATAAAAGTAAGATATGTTAAAATAGTACAACTCCAAAGGCTCTAAGACCTACATCCATTTCCAAGAGAGTAGTTCTAGTTATAACTCCTGAAGGAACAAAACTCAGATATTAACATCCATCTATCTGCTGCTGCTGCTGCTAAGTCACTTCAGTCGTGTCCGACTCTGTGAGACCCCATAGATGGCAGCCCATCTGAGACTGAATAAAATATAAGGTTGGAAGGGTGAGATTTTACATTAATGTATTTGAAATATAGTATTGCAAGGACAAAGAGAATTTTATTTTGGACTTTAATTTCTCTGAGTTTTAGGATTTTAAGCTTTTAATTTGTGATAATATTTAATCTTCAAGATTTTAATTTTCCTTTGGAAATTCATAACAGAAATTATATTCAAATTTAGGTCATCTCTTGGTTGCTGGCATTTTATTGCAGTAGCTATGTATTTTGCTCTTGGCGTATGCTGTCTTCAATTTCATGGGAGGGCTTAGATGCTTTATATTGGACTAAGTGAATACGCAATATTTGCAGTGAGAAACAGAATAAAGAATGTCTTTTTAGCCTTAGTAAAGTGAAGGCTTTCAGTTGAATCAATTAATGTATCTTTATCTGCTTGCCTCCTTTGGTGATGCCAGACAGGTAACAAAAGTATAATGGTTTTGATTGGAGCCCAGCATCATAAATGTGGGAGCAGAACTGTCCTAAAGTACTTTCCATCTTTTCCCCAAAGAAAAAATAATCAGAACCCTGCTTGGCTATGGATTTAATGGTGATGCTCAGCTAGTTAAAAGAAAAACAGAAATAAAAGCAAACAAAACTTTGCCATACTAGGGTGATGATATCAGTGGGAACTCTTGATGAAAATGAAAGAGGAGAGTGAAAAATTTGGCTTAAAGCTCAACATTCAGAAAACTAAGATCATGTCATTCGGTCCCATCACTTCATGGCAAATAAGTGGGGAAACAATGGAAACAGTGAGAGTCTTTATTTGGGGGCGGGGGCTCCAAAATCACTGCAGATGGTGACAGCAGCCATGAAAGTAAAAGACACTTGCTCCTTGGAAGGAAAGTTATGACCAACCTAGACAGCATATTAAAAAGCAGAGACATTACTTTGCCAGCAAAGGTCCATCTAGTCAAAGCTATAGTTTTTCCAGTAGTCATGTACGGATGTGAGAGTTGGACTATAAAAAAAGTTGAGTGCCAAAGAACTGATGCTTTTGAACTGTGGTGTTGAAGAAGACTCTTGACTGTCCCTTGGACTGCAAGGAGATCCAACCGGTCCATCCTAAAGGAGATTAGTCCTGGGTGTTCATTGGAATGACTGAAGCTGAAACTCCAATATTTTGGCCACCTGATGCGAAGAGCTGACTCATTTGAAAAGACCCTGATGCTGGGAAAGATTGAAGGCGGGAGGAGAAGGGGACTATAGAGGATGAGATGGTTGGATGGCATCACCAACTCAATGGACATGAGTTTGGGTAAACTCTGGGAGTTGGTGATGGACAGGGATGCCTGGTGTGCTGCAGTTCATGGGGTCGCAAAGAGTCAGTCAGACACAACTGAGCAACTGAACTGAACTGAATCAGTGGGAACATATCTTCTCTTTCCCAAAGTTTTCTTCCTGTGTAGAGACATCAATAACCATGAAACTCTTGGCCTTTGTCTATATCAATGGAGATACCATGATTATTGATGAATAATTTTTGAAATAATAATTCTGACATAATCAGCTTGTCCCATTTTCATTTTAGAAGTGAGATTCTCACAATGAAAAGACTTTCCATTTTGCTGAGGATTTTGATTTCAGTTTCATAAATCTAATTTGGGCTGATCACTATTTCTCCCCCTCATCTAAACTTCCCTCCAGGTTTTGTTTTAGAAGGACTAGCCTCTGATACCACAGGATATTTGATGGCAGGAGTGTCTGTGTACTTCTGGGGTTCAGCCCCCGCTTGACTGTGAGACTAATATAAACGCCCTAATTTATAATTTACCAACTATAAAGCTAATATTTTGAGCTCTAACGCCGTATTCTTTGTCTTTTTCTCAAAATTTTCGGAGCCCAAGTTGTGATTAAAACTATAATTTTTTAGTTGCCTTTAAAAACACTAATAATTTTTTATAACTCAAAAATCTAAGTTTAGGTTGCTAAAAACCAGCTCTAATTCTACAATTCTTTCTATGTGGAAAGCCAGCAGAAAAGGCAACTTTAGCTGCGGGCTGTTTCTTCAAAAACACATGGTAGCTGTGAGCAAAATTCACTCTCATTTAAATCAGCGTACCTCAGAATCTAGGGAATGATGTGATCAGATTATGCAGACATGGAAAAAATATTAGCCCATATTTAAATAGACATGAGTAATTCTGATTTTAGGTACTAACTTATGCTGATACTGTTTTTATTCATGGTGAATGAAGAATTCACCATGAATAAAATTTATTCATGGAGGAAGAATTGGTTAGAACTATCATACTGGAAATTTTGGTTGAATATATTATCTGTAAATTGTTTATATAATTATTCAAGACATAAGATTTTTTATTGTTATTGAATGATGTTTTGGAAGGTCCAGAGAAGGAGTGTGAAACATTTTTTTTTTCTTTTTAAATGATGCAAAGTGGAATATGTGGTAAGGATAAAATCCCTCTAGGGTTTTTGGAATGCAGACCTATAATGAAAGCATGGAGCCTAGTTTATGAGTTAGAAGTATAATATGTACTATGGAAATAATAGGAGCACAAGTGGGAAAATGAAAAATATAGAAACCTTGTGTGCCTAAGGAAAGGCATTGACATTTTCAAATGATATTTGATAATGCCATTTCTGTAAATATGTTTTAAGTACAGAAACCTTTTGCATGAGAAACCTGTGGAAAGTTTTTCTTGGGAAGTCTTTAGAGACAACTAAGAAGTCTTTAAAAAAAATAATGCTGGTTTTCACTTTATAGAATGAATATCCTGATATTCTAATGTATACTGAGGCAAAATATCACTTTGGGTTCAAATAACTTTTACACTTTTCCATATTTTTTTTATTCTCCATCAGGACTCAAGTTTTTATTTTGGGGGTATGAATTTGACCACGGTGCTGAATTCTTTCCAAGGAGGTCTTGCACATCATGAACTCTGTGTACATGGAACAAGGTATATTTTGTAGTAATAATTTTGTGTCTGTCTTTTCTTGTGCTTCATTGAGGACAAAGAAAAGAGTAATGGAGATATTCATGGTTTAAAGTTGAATGGGTTTGGCATTTACTACCTTTGCAACTTGATTAAGTTACTTAAGCTTCCTAAATTCAGATTTACCATTTATGAAATGATAGTCATACTGATATTTTTTATAAGGCTGTTAAGGATTATATCTGGCATCTCACATAATAAAATGTATGCCAATAAATACTAGATCTCTTTCTCCTCCTCCATAATTCTTTATTGAAAGAACAGTGTCTAATTCATTTCCAACTTGCTGCATTCTATATGATGCCACTTGCTAAGATAGTCATATAAACATGTGATTATTGTTGTGGGGCATTTTTAGATAATTTTTGAAACTATCTAAATGTGTTGTTGTAGAATACCAATGTGGTCTCTCAATTTCCAGGTGTATCTCACATAATAGAGACATTTTTCTGTCCATGAGATGTTTCTTTGTGCTTCTTTGAACTGTGATTTGCCAGTCTCCTCTGTCTATGGGATTTTTCAGGCAAGAATATTGGAATGAGTTGCATTTCCTCCTCCAAGAGATCTTCCCAACCCAGAGATCTAATCTGCATCACCTGTGTCTCCTGCACTGGAATCATATTGATTACCTGCTAAGCCACCTGGGAAGCCAAGAGACATTTTCAGAGGTAAGTAATTTACCATTTTTTGCCAAAACTATCCAGTGAGCATCAAAATACCTAAGCACACAGTGAGAAAACACTGTGAAAATATGCTATCTTTAACTTTTGGCTGTACATCAAAAAACATTTTGAACTATGATTCTCTTTCGATTTAAAAAGTTCTGTGACGTCAGACAAGTCATTAACCTCTTTAAGTTATCACTTGTAATGTATCTTTTACTTCTATAAAAGTGGTTGGTTAAAAATAACCTGCATATATTCATTTAGCTCAAACACAGAACAAAATGGAACAGACACAATAAACATTTAAGCATGGATCTGAAATTTCCTAAATCTCAAACCCCGTTTCCCACATTCTGGGCAGTGGTACCTAATGTCTCCACCAGAGCACTCTTCTGCTGCTGCTGCTAAGTCGCTTCAGTCGTGTCCGACTCTGTGCGACCCCATAGATGGCAGCCAACCAGGCTCCCCCGTCCCTGGGATTCTCCAGGCAAGAACACTGGAGTGGGTTGCCATTTTCTTCTCCAGTGTATGAAAGTGAAAAGTGAAAGTGAAGTCACTCAGTTGTATCCGACTCTAGTGACCCCATGGACTGCAGCCTACCAGGCTCCTCTGTCCATGGGATTTTCCAGGCAAGAGTACTGGAGTGGATTGCCATTGCCTTCTCCGGACCAGAGCACTCAGGATTACCCAAATTCTGACTTTTTTTTTCTTTATTCTGAGCAAGAAGCTAATTAGAAATCCATATGTAAAATTATTTAGTTCATAATCAAGTTCTCATACATTTGTCTTGAACTTGTTATCTAAGCATTGTATTCTCAAATTTCTGCTTTCATGCTGCTAAGAATTTCTTTTTGGGTCTTCAAGTTTGCATTTCATTTTCTTTGATCCTAGGTTTCAGAATCCTGGCCACCTTACACTTTTGCTCATATAACAACATAGACATATATCTGTCTACTTTCCTAAACTGATTTTTTTTTTTTTCATGCAAGAAGTCCCACACAATGTAGAGAGCTTGCAAGTTATTTCCATTTCACCTAACTGTTGAGTCTAAATTGCTGTTAAAATGCTTAAAAATAATAATCTCTTTCGGTAGTACCAAATGGTATAGTAGAATAGTTCATGATTAGGATTCACATGGGGTGTGTGTGTGTGTGTGTTGTTGTAAAAACAGATAATGGAATTAAGAACACATCCAATGTGATATTGAGTTGGGTCAAGCTGATCTCATCTTAGAAGCCTAAACTAGAATTTAGAATAACCTTGACAAATTAGAGAAGTCATACATCAAAAACAGTATGAAATTTAATAGTGACAAGTGCAGGGTGGTACATAGGGGAAATCGACTAAGGATACACACAAGAGGCACAGAAATTACTCTACACAATTGTGAAAAAAAAAGTGTGGAAACTATAGGGGAGAGAAGCTAGAAATTAATCAGCATTAAACTGTTTTTAATTTTCAAGAGCTGATATGACACTTAGATACACAGTATTATGAGCTATCATAGCAAAGCAGAGAAGTAATCTTTTGGCTCTGTAAAATCTGAGGATAATCCTCTTCTAAATTTTGCCAGTAGTGAGAACTTTATTACTGAATTATGTTTGTTTGCTCTCATAATTATTTACTGAGACCTACTGTTTAGAGTGTGAATTGCTATAGACTATCATTTGATACTTCTTTCTAATTACCATGCATGCTAAAAGTCATTTCAGTTGTGTCTGACTCTACAACTCTATGGACTATAGCTTGCCAGGATCTTCTCTGTCCATGGGATTCTCCAGGCAGTAATACTGGATTGGGTGGCCATGCCCTTCTTAAGGGATTCTTTTCAACCCAGGGATCGAACCCACGTCTCTTATGTCTCCTGCTTTGACAGGTGGGTTCTTACCACTAGCACCACCTGGGAAGCATGTACTTGTAAATGTCTGCTATATCACTCTATAATTTTGTTGTATTCTGTATTGGACATATATCACATTTTGTCTGTCTTGCATCTCTTAATTTAGAAATTGTTCTGTTTTAATGAGATTGTTTAGTCACACATTCACACCTTGACTGTCACTACACAATCAGGAAGAGTGAGTGACTGAAGGATGGGCATGTAATGAAAGATGAGCTGTTTCCAAGACATACCAGGGCTCTTGTCAGGGTTAGGAAGAAACAGGTCTTCCCTTTTCTCTGAAACCCCACAATAAAATTGTAGGATAAGCCTAAAAATGTGTTGACCCTCTTGGCTTTTCTGTAAAGAAAACTAGCTTAAGCTTTAACTAATATTAAGAAAACAAGAGTTCAATCTTGAATATAATGAAACACAATTTTGATTATATCACTTAAGCCTTTGGATCGTGCTGTTGTTGTTCCATCACTAAGTCGTGTCTGACTCTTTGCGACCCCATGGACTGCAGCACACTGAGCCTCGTTGTCCCTCGCTATCTCCCAGATTTTGCCCAAACTCATGCCCATTGAATCAACAAACTCTGGATCATAATGGACTGAAATAACTCCCAACAATGGACTTTTAAGTTAAATTAACTAATAATTTTGTGTTATTATTTTGGTTTTTGTTTAAGCTAATTTGATTTGAATTTATGTTATTTGCAACCAAGGAGTTTAGAGTAACACATTCATTGGTGATTATTCTAATAGAGACATAGTATAAGATCTGGTTATGAGGTTCTCCTCATTTCCTCCCCACCAAAAGAATGGGTATTTTTACACATAATGTTATGAGAAAGAGGCAGATCTATAGCAAAATGAACAAAATGTATTACGTAGGACCTTGGCATATAATCTATCTGAAATGTGGGAGATTGGGCTTGATCTTCAGGTAGGGATCTTCAGGTAGATTCCCTGGAGAAGGGAATGGCTACCCACTACAGTATTCTTGCCTGCAGAATTCCACAGGGGAGCCTGGTGGGCTACAGTTCATGGGGGTTGCAGAGTCAGACATGACTGAGCAACTAACACTTTCCTCTCATATCTTAAATGTTAATCTTGTTTACTTTGGATTTTAATGTCTGAGCTTTCAAGGTGACACAGCAGTAAAAGAATCTGCCTACCAATGTAGGAGATGGAAGATCCTTGGGTCAGGAAGATCCCCTGGGGTGGGAAATGTCAACCCACTCCAGTATTCTTGCCTGTAAAATTACATGGACAGAGGAGCTGCGGGGCTTCACTCCATTGGGTCACAGAGTCGGACACGACTGAACACATCAGTGTTAATGTCTGGGATTTAGACTAGAGTTATTAAAATAACACAGTGGTGATATTGAGTGCCAACATGATATTTTATCAAATGAAAAGTGTGATGGTTAATTTTATGTATCAACTTACCTTGGACACAGGGTGCTGAGGCATTTGTGTAAATATTATTTCTGGGTGTAACTGGAAGTGTGTTTCTGGATGATTTTAACATTTTAATCAGCAGATTGAGTAGATTCCCCTCTGTGATGGTTAATTTTGTATGTCAACTTGACAAGCCATGTGGTGACCAGATTAAATATTATGTCTGGTGTTTCCAGATGAGATTAGCATTTGAATCAGTGAATTCTGTAAAATAGATAGTCTTCCCCAATGTGGGCAGGCATTGTCTAATCCCTTGAGGTGCTATAGAGAACTAAAAACAGAGGAAGAGAAAATATTTCCTCTTTCTGCCTGCCTGATTGAGCTGAGACATCTGTCTTTTCTTGTCTTGGACTGAGATTAATACTATCAGCTTCTCAATTCCCAGGCCTTCAAACTTGAACTGGAATTATATTATTGATTTTCCTTAGTCTCCAGTTTGCAGAGAACAAGCATACTATGGGACTTCTTGGCCTCCATAATTGCATGAATGCATAATAAATCGGTCTCTCTCTTTCTCTCTCTCTCTGCTGCTACTGCTGCTGCTGCTAAGTCGCTTCAGTTGTGTCCGACTCTGTATGACCCCATAGACGGCAGCCCACCGGGCTCTGCTGTCCCTGGGATTCTCCAGGCAAGAACACTGGAGTGGGTTGCCATTTCCTTCTCCAATGCATGAAAGTGAAAAGTGAAAGTGAAGTCACTCAGTCGTGTCCGACTCTAGTGACTCCATGGACTGCAGCCTACCAGGCTCCTCTGTCCATAGGATTTTCCAGGCAAGAGTACTGGAGCGGGATGCCATCGCCTTTAATACACTCTCCTCGTGTCAGTGGACATCATCAATTCTGTTGAAGGTCTGAGTAAAATGTAAGTTTCATTAAGGAAGAATTTTCTTTCTCCATCTGACTGTTTTCAATCTAGCTATTAGCCTTCTCCTGCCTCTTGGGCTTGATTTGGACTTTACCTCATGGGCTCTCCTGATTTAGGCCTTTGGTCTCAAACTGGAACTCCACACTCAGATCTTCTGGGTCTCCAACTTATTGATTGCAGACCTTGGGACTTCTTACTTACCATAACTGCATAAGTTAGTTACTTACAATAAATCAATATCTACCTATCTATCTATTCTGTTGATTCTATTTCTCTAGAGAACCTAGACTAACACAAATTTTCATAGCACTGTCTAGTAGAACTTTCTGTGATGATGGGAATGTTGTCGACCTGTGTTGTCCAGTAGAGTAAGTCATTAATCACATATGCCTACTGAGTACTTAAAATATGAGTAATATGACTAAGATGCATAGCTTAAAATTGTGTCTTGTGTTACTTAATTTGAATTTAAATAGTCACACAGTGTTAGCGTCTACAGCTCTAGGAACAAGCCATAGTTTGTTGTATTCTTTGTATTCTTGTATTTTACTTTCCACACTTATTTCTTTCTATTCTCCCATGTCCTTTTAGTATTTGTTTGCTTCTTCAAGATGCCTTATTATTCTTTTTTTTTATTTTTTATTTTATGAAGGATGTCCCTTAGAGATGTAGGTTAATGATTCATTGTTTAGCCATTGAAATTATAAAATAGCTTAAAATCCCACTAGGAATCAAGAAGTATCATAGAGTTCTTCACAATTCCTTATTACAGCTATTTAGCACCCAAGACAGCTCCTTTTGTGGCTTCCCTGGTAGCTCAGCTAGTGAAGAATCTGCCTACAATGCAGGAGACCCAGTTTGACTCCTGGGTGAGGAAGATCCACTAGAGAAGAGATAGACTACCCACTCTAATATTCTTGGGCTTCCCTGGTGGCTCAGCTGGTAAAGAATCTGCCTTCAATGTGGGATACTTGGGTTTGATCCCTGGGTTCGGAAGATCCCCTGGAGAAGGGAACAGCTACCCACTCCAGTATTCTGGCCTGGAGAATTCCACAGACTGTAGAGTCTGTGGAGTTTCAAAGAGTTACCTACTCCAGTATTCTAGCCTAGAGAATTCCGTGGAATGTATAGTCTATGGGATTGCAAATAGTGGAATACAACTGAGCTACTTTCAGTTTCCATAGCTCCTTTCATGTGGTCAATCTGGATCAAAAATTAGGTCCTCAGTTGGTTTCAGCATTGTTAGCCTGACTTAGCTCATTTCATGAAACTATGCAACATCCCTAACATAAATTATATTAAATACTAGTATAAATACTAAGAACCGTGTCTGACTCTTGTGACCCCATGGACTGTAGCCTGCCAGGCTCCTCAGTCCATGGGATTCTCCAGGCAAGAATACTTGAGTGGGTTCCCATATCCTTCTCCAGGGGATCTTCCCAATTCAGGGATCGAACCCAGGTCTCCCTCATGGCAGGTGGATCCTTTTCCAGCTGAGCTATCAGGGATGCCCTAGTACAAATATTAAGAACCTTCTAAAACAAGGAACTATAAAGATACTAAAAAACAGTTGTGTATGCTTTAATAGATAGACTGTAATAATTTCTATCTATTTATTCCAAAACTTTGTGCTATTGAAAAACATCAGGGGTAGTTAACAGTGATCAACAGTGGTTATGAATGTGGAGTAAAATCACTAAAATAACTTTCACTGGGTGTCTGTTTTATTTATTTTATCTATTCCCATGTAGTTTGTATTTTCCCAACTCATATGTAGATAAAATCTAAATCTAATTTTTATAAGTGCTAAATTTTTAGTTTGAATGCTTCCATTTAATAATACTTAGAATTATTTATTAAAGAAAATAATGCCTAAAAAATGATACAAGGAGGGAATATAAGTGAATCCATATTTATATACATTAAGCCAGAAGGTAGTCAGAATGGATATACTCATTCCTTCAGCAAATATATGTTGAATGATTAATATATTTCAACTCTTTTCTAGTTGCTGAAAATTCAGTCAATAAGTTAAAGTCCCTGCATTTTTTCAGGTTACATTCCAGATGGGGAAAAAATACAAATACACAAGTAAACAACTGAATTAAATAACACATAAATTCAAGTTTACAAAAGGGCACGAAAAAAATAAAACAGGTAGATGTTCAAGGAGTGAGTAGATGGATTGGGGGTGGAAAAGCAGAGGAGAGTCAGTAAATGACTCCTGGGAATGGAACATATGAGTAGAACCCTTGGTAAAGTAAGTAAATTACTTACATGCTGCTCATAGAAAGGAGTGTTTCAAGTATAAAACACTCCACATACAAAATCCATGTGGCAGGTATGAAATTGTCTTGAATAAATAGGGTCAATGTCTTTTATTATTTCATTTATTTATTTAAAATAAAGCCCATTTTCAATCAGTGTCTAAAAGTTGGAACTTATCTCCAGAATATTTCCACTTAACTTTGGTCATTCAAAAAGCTACTGTTTTGCATATTCAGATCAGATCAAATCAGTCGCTCAGTTGTGTCTGACTCTTTGCGACCCCATGAATTGCAGCACGCCAGGCCTCCCTGTCCCTCACCAACTCCCGGAGTTCACTCAGACTCACGTCCATCGAGTCAGTGATGCCATCCAGCCATCTCATCCTCTGTCATCCCCTTCTCCTCTTGCCCCCAATCCCTCCCAGCATCAGAGTCTTTTCCAATGAGTCAACTCTTCGCTAGTTGCTATTAAACTCTTGGATTATATGATCCTATATGAAGTATAAGACTTCCCTGGTGATCCGATGGTTAGGACTCTGTGCTCCCACTGCAAGGGGCATAGGTTCAATCCCTGGTCCTGGAGCTAAGATCTTGCATGCTGTGCAGCCAAAAACAATAAATAAATAAGGTAGGATGAATGTTTGCTTATTTGAGGAAAATGCAAGAAAAGGAATCATCCCTTTTATGAGTTTAAGAAAGTGTGATGGCCACATACCTTAGATCATTTAGATCCAATCATTGTAGAGATAGAAATTATACTACCTAACATCACAAAATCATTTTTACTCTATGTACTGCAATTTCATATTTTAAAATGAGAGGATGCTTGTCACATTGCCACTTGGTTTATTCACGTAAAAAATGCAGAAACTGCTCATCTTGAGATTGTAAATTTCTGAACATTTGTGAATTTCATTTCAACATTTATATACCTTCATCAGTATAAGTTAAAATTCTAGCTATAAGATATTTGAGATACAGTGGGATAAAATAATGTATCATAACTTGAAAGGATAGTGAGTGTTTTATAACCAGTAGCAAAATGCCATTAAAAATGCATCTAAAGGCAGCAAATATTGTTATATATAATCACATATATGCTCTATATATACACACATATATATTTATAAATAATACTATATACTGTGTATTATACTAAATATATACCAAACCCAAGAATTCTTAACATCTCTGCAACACAGACAGCTGACCTCATATTTAAAATGCTAGTGAGCATGGAGAATGACAATCAATGCTTCCAGAACTCAATAAGCCAATTTTCTTTCACAATGGTCTACATTTTCACCAGGCCATGAAATTTCTTCTTCTAGGTCGATTTGCTGCAAGAGTCAATTTTCTATGAGAGTCAATTTAGCATAGATTTTTAAATTTTTAGTCCTGAGTATCTATAATGACTATGTATTTCAAATGTTTAGATATTTTACTTAAATTTAATATTTTAAAAAAGAATTCTATTAACCATGTGAAATCCCAGTAAATTTATCCATGGTTGGAAAAATTTGACACAATAATTTTCCTACTCTTATTTTAAAAACTTTTGCCACAATTAAACCTTGTTTATTTTTTTTTTCAGCTTTGAGGGATAATTGACAAATTTGTAATATTTAAAGTGTACATTGTGATGATTTAATATATGTAGATATTGTGAAAAGATTGGCCCATCTAATTATATTCATCACCCTAATACTGCTGATGAAGTTTGTTTTTCCTAGTGGAATGAAAAAGTGATAAACATCACATTCATAATAATAACATTTATTTAAAATTGGTGAAAAAAGTCCTAAAGTGCAAGCTAACTGAGATTTCCTCTGTGAAACCTATGTGAAAAGAAATATAATGTCCAGGGTACTATTGCAGAAAGATGATACTGCAATCCTATTCTATGGACAGTATAAGCAAAGAGAACCTTCATTCCCAAGGCAAGGAAAACATATGTGCTATCTTTGTATAACTTTTAAAATGAGTATTGAGTGAATGACTTAAATTTAAAACATTAATTTAACTTCATTTAAGAATTTACTTCAAAACATGAAATACTGAAAAATATTTTTGCTATGAAGAAAAGGAGAATACAAAGCTTAAAAAATAAAAAAAATACAGAAAATTTTCAAATAGGTTTAATATTTTAGACTATTTCATATAGGGAGGCATGGATAGATGCCATCTTTTGGCAATTTATAAAACTAATTCATTATCTGATGATTCATAAGAGGTCAGCTAATTTGTACATTTATTTGAGACTGATACTATATGTAGACAATAATAGCTTTAAAACTATGAAATGAAGATGTTTAAAGATATTTAATTGCATTCTAAGAAATGTTTTGAGTTTTAGAAATGAATTTACTCATACACTGACAACTCTATAACATATAGACTCTTGTCTCATTTAAAAACATTGAAAGATCTTACAACCATTGAGCATTTGATTTTTTTTAACTGATTAATAGAATCTAAGAATAGACTATTTAGAAAATACAGAATTATTGTTTTTTTGTATATGAAGATGACGTTATTTATCCAAATGACCAGAGCTCATGCTTTGAATTTTTTTTTTTTTTTTTTTGCCCCCTTTGGGACTGAAATAAACACATGCTGGCTTCCAGCCCCCTAGGTGTGTGGGCTAGGAGAATCTTAATCACACTGAAGTTTATGACTCTCATCACAATCAAGCTTGCAGCCATTTTTAAACTTATCTAATTAAAATAATCTGTTCCTTCTATAGTTTACCACAAGAGTTACTTTTGTGTTATGATGACAAGGAGACTCCCAGGGTTCCTGAAAATAACAATTTAACAAAAATAATCTGGACTTTTTAGTCTCCTCCATTTCATACAACATCCATGAAATTCTCCCTGGGTCAAGTGTGCAGTAAAACACTGTTAAAGACTAGAATGTCTCAAATTTGGTGGACATATAAATCACCCTGGAATCTTGTTATAATGAAGAATCTGACTCTGTGGGTAGGGTAGAAGTTGGGACTCTATAGTTGTAACAAATTCCCAAGTGATGGTGGTTATGTTGTCTGACATCACATACTGCATAGCAAACCTATAGACTATTTCACTACAGAATTTTAATTTCTCTTGTAGTTACCAACAAGAACAAAAACATGATTTGCTTCTGAGTATTGATCACAAGTGTTGAGCTACTTATGTTCAACTGGGACACTTTCTTGAATATAGCAATCTCAGAATAATGATTTTTTTTTTTTAACTCAGTGAGACTTTAGAAGTCATCAAATACAGCTCTGTCATACTATCATTGAGGAAATTGAGGGTCAGGGAAGTTGAGTACATGCCCACAATCATATAGCTGACAGCAGGTTGTGTACCAGAACGAAGGAACCCTAACTACTGTGTCAATAAAGAAACCCTCACTTCTTTGGCAGTTCTATTTTTATTTATACTCCCTGGCACAAAACAAAGCATGAGTCAATAATGATTAGAATTTCACCTTTTGGTGCTCACAATAGTTTAAATGATAGCAGTATCCTTGGACTTGCTGACTTTCCTAACAGCTAAAACTCACAGTAGGCAACTGTCTCTTACAATAATAAGAGTATTCACATATCCTCTTTCTTCTAGAGTCCACTTTCAGTTTTATTATGGACATTTTGCTCCTTAATTTTGAGAACCTGGGGAGAAAGGTGGACATAGAAATGAATGGGTCGTTAGTTAAAAGGCAAGGGTGAGGTCGTAAAAGGTTGTGGCTAAGTAAGCAACAAATGAGAAAGAGCTAAGGGCCTCAATATTGATCCTGCCTCTCATCTTTCCCTCTGTCTCCTTGCTTGCAGGTTTCTATTGTGTAGTCTCTTGAACAAAGCAGACTATTTATGGTGTGACTGATTTAACACTACTGAACTAGTCTATCATCTGCTAATTTGGTCCAATTAAAAACTGGTCATAGGGAAAAGCCAGGAATTAAGCTCATTTGGAAACACAACTTCTGATTAATTTATGCCCTGTTCATTTATATCTCCTCCTCTAAATCAGGCACATCCAGGTGCTGATTTATAGAGATGGTTCTTTCCAGATTCCTGAATTTTCTTTCCATGACCACCTTTGGTTAGGTCCTTGAAAAAAGCACAGTTATGCTTTTTGTCCCTTCCTTAAGGCTACAATTAAGGCACAGACGGAAGATTGCCTAAGATTTTGTGCTATCCTGAATTATAGAAATCCCACTGAACCGCGCTGAAGTCTCCTTTAATAAAGCGTTTACAGATGCCTGGCCCTGTAGCAATCCAGGGCCGTATAACTTCAATCCGTATAACTTCAAGAGTTAAGTTCTATTATTATCCCTGTTTTACAGATGAGGCTTCAGATTTAAATGTTCAAGTAAAATCATCAAACATTGTGAAGCAAGAAGTGACAGCTATGGGATTTGAACCTAGACCTACCTGATCTCAGTACTGACCGAAAGAATACTGTCACCCGCTGGCCTCTATTGAGATTTTATGTCTAGATTAAATCAAATTCTCAGGAACAACAACAAAAACTTAATTTCTTCCACTCCTAACTCTTTTTTTTTTTTTCCTTTTCACACAAGTTCTTATAGGCAGGTAGGTGTTCTGTTCCCTATACTTAGCCTCTCCCACGTCCTCTTAAATCTTTCCCTTTTGCTGCTGGGAGCTTCAGAGAGCTACTGCAGCTGGTGAGTGGGCAGGTGCAGCCACCATCTGCTCTAGGAGTCCAAATACGCACAAGAACTTCGCACCCAAGACCTGTCCCAGGCACCACCACGGGTTCCAGAACCTGCTGGGGACATGGCAAACCCCGCCCCCTCGCGGTGGCGATTGGCTGAACCCTTCCCGAATGCTAGGCACTTATTAAAGAAGGCGCCGTCTCAGAAAGTTAGGCTGAGACTCTCCAAGGAGGTGAGACCCGCCGGGGTGTGTGAATGGGGGATTCAGTTCTTCCTGCCCGAAGGGTCCTTGAGAAGCCTGTTTGTTTTTCCCGGCGCCTGTCTCCACCCATCCCTTTCTCTCATTGGCTAGGCCTGGTGGGCGGGGGTGTCCCCATTGGTTGGGGGGCGGTGTCTGTCCCTGGCCATGGTGGGGGCGGGGCCTCCACCGTGCTGAGCTTGCCCTTGTGTCTGGTGCTCTGTAGAGCTGCCGCCGCCGCTGCTGC